>NC_139455.1:9459645-9527716 GCF_963924565.1 Ascidiella aspersa
ATTTCAGTCATTTCAGTCATTTATACAGTGATTTCAGTCATTTCGGACTTTCATCAGGTCATTTATGTCATTTCAGTCTTTTATACAGTGATTTCAGTCATTTCATTTATTCATACAGCCATTTCAGTCATTTATACAGTGATTTCAGTCATTTATGTTATTCATACAGTCATTTCAGTCATTTCAGTTATTTCAGTCATTTCAGTCATTTCAGTCATTTCAGTCATTTCAGTCATTTCAGTCATTTCAGTCATTTCAGTCATTTCAGTCATTTCAGTCATTTCAGTCATTTCAGTCATTTCAGTCATTTCAGTCATTTCAGTCATTTCAGTCATTTCAGTCATTTCAGTCATTTCAGTCATTTCAGTCATTTCAGTCATTTCAGTCATTTCAGTCATTTCAGTCATTTCAGTCATTTCAGTCATTTCAGTCATTTCAGTCATTTCAGTCATTTCAGTCATTTCAGTCATTTCAGTCGTTTATACAGTGATTTCAGTCATTTTGGACTTTCATCAAGTCATATATGTCATTTAAGTCTTTTAGACAGTGATTTCAGTCATTTCGTTTATTCATACAGTCATTTCAGTCATTTCAGTCATTTATACAGTGATTTCAGTCATTTAGCTCATTCATACAGTCATTTCAGTCATTTCAGTCATTTCAGCCATTTCAGTCATTTCAGTCATTTCGGTCTTTCATACAGCCATTTCAGTCATTTCAGTCATTTCAGTCATTTCAGTCATTTCAGTCATTTCAGTCATTTCAGTCATTTCAGTCATTTCAGTCATTTCAGTCATTACAGTCATTTCAGTCATTTCAGTCATTTCAGTCATTTATACAGTGATTTCAGTCATTACGGACTTTGATCAAGTCATTTATGTCATTTCAGTCTTTTAGACAGTGATTTCAGTCATTTCGTTTATTCATACAGTCATTTCAGTCATTTCAGTCATTTATACAGTGATTTCAGTCATTTAGGTCACTCATACACTCATTTCAGTCATTTCAGTCATTTCAGTCATTTCAGTCATTTCAGTCATTTCAGTCATTTCAGTCATTTCAGTCATTTCAGTCATTTCAGTCATTTCAGTCATTTCAGTCATTTCAGTCATTTCAGTCATTTCAGTCATTTCAGTCATTTCAGTCATTTCAGTCATTTCAGTCATTTCAGTCATTTCAGTCATTTCAGTCATTTCAGTCATTTCAGTCATTTCGGTCTTTCATACAGCCATTTCAGTCATTTCAGTCATTTCAGTCATTTCAGTCATTTCAGTCATTTCAGTCATTTCAGTCATTTCAGTCATTTCAGTCATTTCAGTCATTTCAGTCATTTCAGTCATTTCAGTCATTTCAGTCATTTCAGTCATTTCAGTCATTTCAGTCATTTCAGTCATTTCAGTCATTTCAGTCATTTCAGTCATTTCAGTCATTTCAGTCATTTCAGTCATTTCAGTCATTTCAGTCATTTCAGTCATTTCAGTCATTTCAGTCATTTCAGTCATTTCAGTCATTTCAGTCATTTCGGTCTTTCATACAGCCATTTCAGTCATTTCAGTCATTTCAGTCATTTCAGTCATTTCAGTCATTTCAGTCATTTCAGTCATTTCAGTCATTTCAGTCATTTCAGTCATTTCAGTCATTTCAGTCTTTTCAGTCATTTCAGTCATTTCAGTCATTTCAGTCATTTCAGTCATTTATACAGTGATTTCAGTCATTACGGACTTTGATCAAGTCATTTATGTCATTTCACTCTTTTATACAGTGATTTCAGTCATTTTGTTTATTCATACAGTCATTTCAGTCGTTTATACAGTGATTTCAGTCATTTCGGACTTTCATCAAGTCATATATGTCATTTCAGTCTTTTAGACAGTGATTTCAGTCATTTCGTTTATTCATACAGTCATTTCAGTCATTTCAGTCATTTATACAGTGATTTCAGTCATTTAGGTCACTCATACAGTCATTTCAGTCATTTCAGTCATTTCAGTCATTTCAGTCATTTATACAGTGATTTCAGTCATTTCGGACTTTCATCAGGTCATTTATGTCATTTCAGTCTTTTATACAGTGATTTCAGTCATTTCGTTTATTCATACAGCCATTTCAGTCATTTATACAGTGATTTTAGTCATTTATGTTATTCATTTCAGTCATTTCAGTCATTTCAGTCATTTCAGTCATTTCAGTCATTTCAGTCATTTCAGTCATTTCAGTCATTTCAGTCATTTCAGTCATTTCAGTCATTTCAGTCATTTCAGTCATTTCAGTCATTTCAGTCATTTCAGTCATTTCAGTCATTTCAGTCATTTCAGTCATTTCAGTCATTTCAGTCATTTCAGTCATTTCAGTCATTTCAGTCATTTCAGTCATTTCAGTCATTTCAGTCATTTCAGTCATTTCAGTCATTTCAGTCATTTCAGTCATTTCAGTCATTTCAGTCATTTCAGTCATTTCAGTCATTTCAGTCATTTCAGTCATTTCAGTCATTTCAGTCATTTAAGTCATTTCAGTCATTTCAGTCATTTCTGTCATTTCAGTCATTTCAGTCATTTCAGTCATTTCAGTCATTTCGGTTATTCATACAGACATTTCAGTCATTTTGGTCATTCATACAGTCATTTTAATCATTTCAGTAATTTCGGTCATTTCAGTCATTTCAGTCATTTCAGTCATTTCAGTCATTTCAGTCATTTCAGTCATTTCAGTCTTTTCAGTCATTTCAGTCATTTCAGTCATTTCAGTCATTTCAGTCATTTCAGTCATTTCAGTCATTTCAGTCATTTCAGTCATTTCAGTCATTTCAGTCATTTCAGTCATTTCAGTCATTTCAGTCATTTCAGTCATTTCAGTCATTTCAGTCATTTCAGTCATTTCAGTCATTTCAGTCATTTCAGTCATTTCAGTCATTTCAGTCATTTCAGTCATTTCAGTCATTTCAGTCATTTCAGTCATTTCAGTCATTTCAGTCATTTCAGTCATTTCAGTCATTTCAGTCATTTCAGTCATTTCAGTCATTTCAGTCATTTCAGTCATTTCAGTCATTTCAGTCATTTCAGTCATTTCAGTCATTTCAGTCATTTCAGTCATTTCAGTCATTTCAGTCATTTCAGTCATTTCAGTCATTTCAGTCATTTCAGTCATTTCAGTCATTTCAGTCATTTCAGTCATTTCAGTCATTTCAGTCATTTCAGTCATTTCAGTCATTTCAGTCATTTCAGTCATTTCAGTCATTTCAGTCATTTCAGTCATTTCAGTCATTTCAGTCATTTCAGTCATTTCAGTCATTTCAGTCATTTCAGTCATTTCAGTCATTTCAGTCATTTCAGTCATTTCAGTCATTTCAGTCATTTCAGTCATTTCAGTCATTTCAGTCATTTCAGTCATTTCAGTCATTTCAGTCATTTCAGTCATTTCGGTTATTCATACAGACATTTCAGTCATTTTGGTCATTCATACAGTCATTTTAATCATTTCAGTAATTTCGGTCATTTCAGTCATTTCAGTCATTTCAGTCATTTCAGTCATTTCAGTCATTTCAGTCATTTCAGTCATTTCAGTCTTTTCAGTCATTTCAGTCATTTCAGTCATTTCAGTCATTTCAGTCATTTCAGTCATTTCAGTCATTTCAGTCATTTCAGTCATTTCAGTCATTTCAGTCATTTCAGTCATTTCAGTCATTTCAGTCATTTCAGTCATTTCGGTTATTCATACAGACATTTCAGTCATTTTGGTCATTCATACAGTCATTTTAATCATTTCAGTAATTTCGGTCATTTCAGTCATTTCAGTCATTTCAGTCATTTCAGTCATTTCAGTCATTTCAGTCATTTCAGTCATTTCAGTCATTTGTCATTTCAGTCATTTCAGTCATTTCAGTCATTTCAGTCATTTCAGTCATTTCAGTCATTTAAGTCATTTCAGTCATTTCAGTCATTTCTGTCATTTCAGTCATTTCAGTCATTTCAGTCATTTCAGTCATTTCGGTTATTCATACAGACATTTCAGTCATTTTGGTCATTCATACAGTCATTTTAATCATTTCAGTAATTTCGGTCATTTCAGTCATTTCAGTCATTTCAGTCATTTCAGTCATTTCAGTCATTTCAGTCATTTCAGTCATTTCAGTCTTTTCAGTCATTTCAGTCATTTCAGTCATTTCAGTCATTTCAGTCATTTCAGTCATTTCAGTCATTTCAGTCATTTTCAGTCATTTATACAATGATTTCACTCATTTCGGTTATTCATGCTGTCATTTATACAGCGATTTCAGTCATTTCGGTCATTCATAAAGTCATTTCAATCATTTCAGTCATTTCAGTCATTTCAGTCATTTCAGTCATTTCAGTCATTTCAGTCATTTCAGTCATTTCAGTCATTTCAGTCATTTCAGTCATTTCAGTCATTTCAGTCATTTAAGTCATTTCAGTCATTTCAGTCATTTCAGTCATTTCAGTCATTTATACAATGATTTCACTCATTTCGGTTATTCACGCAGTCATTTATACAGCGATTTCAGTCATTTCGGTCATTCATAAAGTCATTTCAATCATTTCAGTAATTTCAGTCATTTCAGTCATTTCAGTCATTTCAGTCATTTCAGTCATTTCAGTCATTTCAGTCATTTCAGTCATTTCAGTCATTTCAGTCATTTCAGTCATTTCAGTCATTTCAGTCATTTCAGTCATTTCAGTCATTTCAGTCATTTCAGTCATTTCAGTCATTTCAGTCATTTCAGTCATTTCAGTCATTTCAGTCATTTCAGTCATTTCAGTCATTTCAGTCATTTCAGTCATTTCAGTCATTTCAGTCATTTCAGTCATTTCAGTCATTTCAGTCATTTCAGTCATTTCAGTCATTTCAGTCATTTCAGTCATTTCAGTCATTTCAGTCATTTCAGTCATTTCAGTCATTTCAGTCATTTCAGTCATTTCAGTCATTTCAGTCATTTCAGTCATTTATACAATGATTTCACTCATTTCGGTTATTCATGCAGTCATTTATACAGCGATTTCAGTCATTTCGGTCATTCATAAAGTCATTTCAATCATTTCAGTAATTTCAGTCATTTCAGTCATTTCAGTCATTTCAGTCATTTCAGTCATTTCAGTCATTTCAGTCATTTCAGTCATTTCAGTCATTTCAGTCATTTCAGTCATTTCAGTCATTTCAGTCATTTCAGTCATTTCAGTCATTTCAGTCATTTCAGTCATTTCAGTCATTTCAGTCATTTCAGTCATTTCAGTCATTTCAGTCATTTCAGTCATTTCAGTCATTTCAGTCATTTCAGTCATTTCAGTCATTTCAGTCATTTCAGTCATTTCAGTCATTTCAGTCATTTCAGTCATTTGAGTAATTTCGGTTATTCATACAGACATTTCAGTCATTTTGGTCATTCATACAGTCATTTTAATCATTTCAGTAATTTCGGTCATTTCAGTCATTTCAGTCATTTCAGTCATTTCAGTCATTTCAGTCATTTCAGTCATTTCAGTCATTTCAGTCATTTCAGTCATTTCAGTCATTTGTCATTTCAGTCATTTCAGTCATTTCAGTCATTTCAGTCATTTCAGTCATTTCAGTCATTTAAGTCATTTCAGTCATTTCAGTCATTTCTGTCATTTCAGTCATTTCAGTCATTTCAGTCATTTCAGTCATTTCGGTTATTCATACAGACATTTCAGTCATTTTGGTCATTCATACAGTCATTTTAATCATTTCAGTAATTTCGGTCATTTCAGTCATTTCAGTCATTTCAGTCATTTCAGTCATTTCAGTCATTTCAGTCATTTCAGTCATTTCAGTCTTTTCAGTCATTTCAGTCATTTCAGTCATTTCAGTCATTTCAGTCATTTCAGTCATTTCAGTCATTTCAGTCATTTTCAGTCATTTATACAATGATTTCACTCATTTCGGTTATTCATGCAGTCATTTATACAGCGATTTCAGTCATTTCGGTCATTCATAAAGTCATTTCAATCATTTCAGTCATTTCAGTCATTTCAGTCATTTCAGTCATTTCAGTCATTTCAGTCATTTCAGTCATTTCAGTCATTTCAGTCATTTCAGTCATTTCAGTCATTTCAGTCATTTCAGTCATTTCAGTCATTTCAGTCATTTCAGTCATTTAAGTCATTTCAGTCATTTCAGTCATTTCAGTCATTTCAGTCATTTCAGTCATTTATACAATGATTTCACTCATTTCGGTTATTCATGCAGTCATTTATACAGCGATTTCAGTCATTTCGGTCATTCATAAAGTCATTTCAATCATTTCAGTAATTTCAGTCATTTCAGTCATTTCAGTCATTTCAGTCATTTCAGTCATTTCAGTCATTTCAGTCATTTCAGTCATTTCAGTCATTTCAGTCATTTCAGTCATTTCAGTCATTTCAGTCATTTCAGTCATTTCAGTCATTTCAGTCATTTCAGTCATTTCAGTCATTTCAGTCATTTCAGTCATTTCAGTCATTTCAGTCATTTCAGTCATTTCAGTCATTTCAGTCATTTCAGTCATTTCAGTCATTTCAGTCATTTCAGTCATTTCAGTCATTTCAGTCATTTCAGTCATTTCAGTCATTTCAGTCATTTCAGTCATTTCAGTCATTTCAGTCATTTCAGTCATTTCAGTCATTTCAGTCATTTCAGTCATTTCAGTCATTTCAGTCATTTCAGTCATTTCAGTCATTTCAGTCATTTCAGTCATTTCAGTCATTTCAGTCATTTTCAGTCATTTATACAATGATTTCACTCATTTCGGTTATTCATGCAGTCCTTTATACAGCGATTTCAGTCATTTCGGTCATTCATAAAGTCATTTCAATCATTTCAGTAATTTCAGTCATTTCAGTCATTTCAGTCATTTCAGTCATTTCAGTCATTTCAGTCATTTCAGTCATTTCAGTCATTTCAGTCATTTCAGTCATTTCAGTCATTTCAGTCATTTCAGTCATTTCAGTCATTTCAGTCATTTCAGTCATTTCAGTCATTTCAGTCATTTCAGTCATTTCAGTCATTTCAGTCATTTCAGTCATTTCAGTCATTTCAGTCATTTCAGTCATTTCAGTCATTTCAGTCATTTCAGTCATTTCAGTCATTTCAGTCATTTCAGTCATTTCAGTCATTTCAGTCATTTCAGTCATTTCAGTCATTTCAGTAATTTCTGTCATTTCAGTCATTTCAGTCATTTCAGTCATTTCAGTCATTTCGGTTATTCATACAGACATTTCAGTCATTTTGGTCATTCATACAGTCATTTTAATCATTTCAGTAATTTCGGTCATTTCAGTCATTTCAGTCATTTCAGTCATTTCAGTCATTTCAGTCATTTCAGTCATTTCAGTCATTTCAGTCATTTCAGTCGTTTCAGTCTTTTCAGTCATTTCAGTCATTTCAGTCATTTCAGTCATTTCAGTCATTTCAGTCATTTCAGTAATTTCAGTCATTTCAGTCATTTCAGTCATTTCAGTCATTTCAGTCATTTCAGTCATTTCAGTCATTTCAGTCATTTCAGTCATTTCAGTCATTTCAGTCATTTCAGTCATTTCGGTTATTCATACAGACATTTCAGTCATTTTGGTCATTCATACAGTCATTTTAATCATTTCAGTAATTTCGGTCATTTCAGTCATTTCAGTCATTTCAGTCATTTCAGTCATTTCAGTCATTTCAGTCATTTCAGTCATTTCAGTCATTTCAGTCATTTCAGTCATTTCAGTCATTTCAGTCATTTCAGTCATTTCAGTCATTTCAGTCATTTCAGTCATTTCAGTCATTTCAGTCATTTAAGTCATTTCAGTCATTTCAGTCATTTCAGTCATTTCAGTCATTTCAGTCATTTCAGTCATTTCAGTCATTTCAGTCATTTCAGTCATTTCAGTCATTTCAGTCATTTCAGTCATTTCAGTCATTTCAGTCATTTCAGTCATTTCAGTCATTTCAGTCATTTCAGTCATTTCAGTCATTTCAGTCATTTCAGTCATTTCAGTCATTTCAGTCATTTCAGTCATTTCAGTCATTTCAGTCATTTCAGTCATTTCAGTCATTTCAGTCATTTCAGTCATTTCAGTCATTTCAGTCATTTCAGTCATTTCAGTCATTTCAGTCATTTCAGTCATTTCAGTCATTTCAGTCATTTCAGTCATTTCAGTCATTTCAGTCATTTCAGTCATTTCAGTCATTTCAGTCATTTCAGTCATTTCAGTCATTTCAGTCATTTCAGTCATTTCAGTCATTTCAGTCATTTCAGTCATTTCAGTCATTTCAGTCATTTCAGTCATTTCAGTCATTTCAGTCATTTCAGTCATTTCAGTCATTTAAGTCATTTCAGTCATTTCAGTCATTTCAGTCATTTCAGTCATTTCAGTCATTTCAGTCATTTCAGTCATTTCAGTCATTTCAGTCATTTATACAATGATTTCACTCATTTCGGTTATTCATGCAGTCATTTATACAGCGATTTCAGTCATTTCGGTCATTCATAAAGTCATTTCAATCATTTCAGTAATTTCAGTAATTTCAGTCATTTCAGTCATTTCAGTCATTTCAGTCATTTCAGTCATTTCAGTCATTTCAGTCATTTCAGTCATTTCAGTCATTTCAGTCATTTCAGTCATTTCGGTTATTCATACAGACATTTCAGTCATTTTGGTCATTCATACAGTGATTTCAGTCATTTCAGTCATTTCAGTCATTTCAGTCATTTCAGTCATTTCAGTCATTTCAGTCATTTCAGTCATTTCAGTCATTTCAGTCATTTCAGTCATTTCAGTCATTTCAGTCATTTCAGTCATTTATACAATGATTTCAGTCATTTTGGTTATTCATGCAGTCATTTATACAGCGATTTCAGTCATTTCGGTCATTCATACAGTCATTTTAATCATTTCAGTAATTTCAGTCATTTCAGTCATTTCAGTCATTTCAGTCATTTCAGTCATGTCAGTCATTTCAGTCATGTCAGTCATTTCAGTCATTTCAGTCATTTCAGTCATTTCAGTCATTTCAGTCATTTCAGTCATTTCAGTCATTTCAGTCATTTCAGTCATTTCAGTCATTTCAGTCATTTCGGTTATTCATACAGACATTTCAGTCATTTTGGTCATTCATACAGTCATTTTAATCATTTCAGTAATTTCAGTCATTTCAGTCATTTCAGTCATTTCAGTCATTTGAGCCATTTCAGTCATTTCAGTCATTTCAGTCATTTCGGTTATTCATACAGACATTTCAGTCATTTTGGTCATTCATACAGTCATTCCAGACATTTCAGTCATTTCAGTCATTTCAGTCATTTCAGTCATTTCAGTCATTTCAGTCATTTCAGTCATTTCAGTCATTTCAGTCATTTCAGTCATTTCAGTCATTTCAGTCATTTCAGTCATTTCAGTCATTTCAGTCATTTCAGTCATTTCAGTCATTTCGGTTATTCATACAGACATTTCAGTCATTTTGGTCATTCATACAGTCATTTTAATCGTTTCAGTAATTTCGGTCATTTCAGTCATTTCAGTCATTTCAGTCATTTCAGTCATTTCAGTCATTTCAGTCATTTGTCATTTCAGTCATTTCAGTCATTTCAGTCATTTCAGTCATTTCAGTCATTTCAGTCATTTCAGTCATTTAAGTCATTTCAGTCATTTCAGTCATTTCAGTCATTTCGGTTATTCATACAGACATTTCAGTCATTTTGGTCATTCATACAGTCATTTTAATCATTTCGGTCATTTCAGTCATTTCAGTCATTTCAGTCATTTCAGTCATTTCAGTCATTTCAGTCATTTCAGTCATTTCAGTCATTTCAGTCATTTCAGTCATTTCAGTCATTTCAGTCATTTCAGTCATTTCAGTCATTTCAGTCATTTCAGTCATTTCAGTCATTTCAGTCATTTCAGTCATTTCAGTCATTTAAGTCATTTCAGTCATTTCAGTCATTTCTGTCATTTCAGTCATTTCAGTCATTTCAGTCATTTCGGTTATTCATACAGACATTTCAGTCATTTTGGTCATTCATACAGTCATTTTAATCATTTCAGTAATTTCGGTCATTTCAGTCATTTCAGTCATTTCAGTCATTTCAGTCATTTCAGTCATTTCAGTCATTTCAGTCATTTCAGTCATTTCAGTCATTTCAGTCATTTCAGTCATTTCAGTCATTTCAGTCATTTCTGTCATTTCAGTCATTTCAGTCATTTCAGTCATTTCGGTTATTCATACAGACATTTCAGTCATTTTGGTCATTCATACAGTCATTTTAATCATTTCAGTAATTTCGGTCATTTCAGTCATTTCAGTCATTTCAGTCATTTCAGTCATTTCAGTCATTTCAGTCATTTCAGTCATTTCAGTCATTTAAGTCATTTCAGTCATTTCAGTCATTTCTGTCATTTCAGTCATTTCAGTCATTTCAGTCATTTCGGTTATTCATACAGACATTTCAGTCATTTTGGTCATTCATACAGTCATTTTAATCATTTCAGTAATTTCGGTCATTTCAGTCATTTCAGTCATTTCAGTCATTTCAGTCATTTCAGTCATTTCAGTCATTTCAGTCATTTCAGTCATTTCAGTCATTTCAGTCATTTCAGTCATTTCAGTCATTTCAGTCATTTCAGTCATTTCAGTCATTTCAGTCATTTCAGTCATTTAAGTCATTTCAGTCATTTCAGTCATTTCTGTCATTTCAGTCATTTCAGTCATTTCAGTCATTTCGGTTATTCATACAGACATTTCAGTCATTTTGGTCATTCATACAGTCATTTTAATCATTTCAGTAATTTCGGTCATTTCAGTCATTTCAGTCATTTCAGTCATTTCAGTCATTTCAGTCATTTCAGTCATTTCAGTCATTTCAGTCATTTCAGTCATTTCAGTCATTTCAGTCATTTCAGTCATTTCAGTCATTTCAGTCATTTCAGTCATTTCAGTCATTTAAGTCATTTCAGTCATTTCAGTCATTTCTGTCATTTCAGTCATTTCAGTCATTTCAGTCATTTCGGTTATTCATACAGACATTTCAGTCATTTTGGTCATTCATACAGTCATTTTAATCATTTCAGTAATTTCGGTCATTTCAGTCATTTCAGTCATTTCAGTCATTTCAGTCATTTCAGTCATTTCAGTCATTTCAGTCATTTCAGTCATTTCAGTCATTTCAGTCATTTCAGTCATTTCAGTCATTTCAGTCATTTCAGTCATTTCAGTCATTTCAGTCATTTCAGTTATTTCAGTCATTTCAGTCATTTCAGTCATTTCAGTCATTTCAGTCATTTCAGTCATTTCGGTTATTCATACAGACATTTTGGTCATTCGTACAGTCATTTTAATCATTTCAGTAATTTCAGTCATTTCAGTCATTTCAGTCATTTCAGTCATTTCAGTCATTTCAGTCATTTGAGCCATTTCAGTCATTTCAGTCATTTCAGTCATTTCGGTTATTCATACAGACATTTCAGTCATTTTGGTCATTCATACAGTCATTCCAGACATTTCAGTCATTTCAGTCATTTCAGTCATTTCAGTCATTTCAGTCATTTCAGTCATTTCAGTCATTTCAGTCATTTCAGTCATTTCAGTCATTTCAGTCATTTCAGTCATTTCAGTCATTTCAGTCATTTCAGTCATTTCAGTCATTTCAGTCATTTCAGTCATTTCAGTCATTTCAGTCATTTCAGTCATTTCAGTCATTTCAGTCATTTCAGTCATTTCAGTCATTTCAGTCATTTCAGTCATTTCAGTCATTTCAGTCATTTCAGTCATTTCAGTCATTTCAGTCGTTTATACAGTGATTTCAGTCATTTCGGACTTTCATCAAGTCATATATGTCATTTCAGTCTTTTAGACAGTGATTTCAGTCATTTCGTTTATTCATACAGTCATTTCAGTCATTTCAGTCATTTATACAGTGATTTCAGTCATTTAGCTCATTCATACAGTCATTTCAGTCATTTCAGTCATTTCAGCCATTTCAGTCATTTCAGTCATTTCGGTCTTTCATACAGCCATTTCAGTCATTTCAGTCATTTCAGTCATTTCAGTCATTTCAGTCATTTCAGTCATTTCAGTCATTTCAGTCATTTCAGTCATTTCAGTCTTTTCAGTCATTTCAGTCATTACAGTCATTTCAGTCATTTCAGTCATTTCAGTCATTTATACAGTGATTTCAGTCAGTGATTTCAGTCTATTCGGTCATTCATACAGTCATTTCAGTCATTTCAGTCATTTCCGTCATTTCACTCATTTCAGTCATTTCAGTCATTTCAGTCATTTCAGTCATTTCAATCATTTCAGTCATTTCAGTCATTTCAGTCATTTCAGTCATTTCAGTCATTTCAGTCATTTCAGTCATTTCAGTCATTTCAGTCATTTCAGTCATTTCAGTCATTTCAGTCATTTCAGTCATTTCAGTCATTTCAGTCATTTCAGTCATTTCAGTCATTATAGTCATTTATACAGTGATTTCAGTCATTTATACAGTGATTTTAGTCATTTCGGTCTTTCATACAGTCATTTCAATCATTTATACAGTGATTTTGTCATTCCTGTCATTAATATAGTCATTTCAGTCGTTTCAGTCATTTCAGTCATTTCAGTCATTTCAGTCATTTCAGTCATTTCAGTCATTTCAGTCATTTCAGTCATTTCAGTCATTTCAGTCATTTCAGTCATTTCAGTCATTTCAGTCATTTCAGTCATTTCAGTCATTTCAGTCATTTCAGTCATTTCAGTCATTTAAGTCATTTCAGTCATTTCAGTCATTTCTGTCATTTCAGTCATTTCAGTCATTTCAGTCATTTCGGTTATTCATACAGACATTTCAGTCATTTTGGTCATTCATACAGTCATTTTAATCATTTCAGTAATTTCGGTCATTTCAGTCATTTCAGTCATTTCAGTCATTTCAGTCATTTCAGTCATTTCAGTCATTTCAGTCATTTCAGTCATTTCAGTCATTTCAGTCATTTCAGTCATTTCAGTCATTTCAGTCATTTCAGTCATTTCAGTCATTTCAGTCATTTCAGTCATTTAAGTCATTTCAGTCATTTCAGTCATTTCTGTCATTTCAGTCATTTCAGTCATTTCAGTCATTTCGGTTATTCATACAGACATTTCAGTCATTTTGGTCATTCATACAGTCATTTTAATCATTTCAGTAATTTCGGTCATTTCAGTCATTTCAGTCATTTCAGTCATTTCAGTCATTTCAGTCATTTCAGTCATTTCAGTCATTTCAGTCATTTCAGTCATTTCAGTCATTTCAGTCATTTCAGTCATTTCAGTCATTTCAGTCATTTCAGTCATTTCAGTCATTTCAGTCATTTCAGTCATTTCAGTCATTTCAGTCATTTCAGTCATTTCAGTCATTTCAGTCATTTCAGTCATTTCAGTCATTTCAGTCATTTCAGTCATTTCAGTCATTTCGGTTATTCATACAGACATTTTGGTCATTCATACAGTCATTTTAATCATTTCAGTAATTTCAGTCATTTCAGTCATTTCAGTCATTTCAGTCATTTCAGTCATTTCAGTCATTTGAGCCATTTCAGTCATTTCAGTCATTTCAGTCATTTCGGTTATTCATACAGACATTTCAGTCATTTTGGTCATTCATACAGTCATTCCAGACATTTCAGTCATTTCAGTCATTTCAGTCATTTCAGTCATTTCAGTCATTTCAGTCATTTCAGTCATTTCAGTCATTTCAGTCATTTCAGTCATTTCAGTCATTTCAGTCATTTCAGTCATTTCAGTCATTTCAGTCATTTCAGTCATTTCAGTCATTTCAGTCATTTCAGTCATTTCAGTCATTTCAGTCATTTCAGTCATTTCAGTCATTTCAGTCATTTCAGTCATTTCAGTCATTTCAGTCATTTCAGTCATTTCAGTCATTTCAGTCATTTCAGTCATTTCAGTCATTTCAGTCATTTCAGTCATTTCAGTCATTTCAGTCATTTCAGTCATTTCAGTCATTTCAGTCATTTCAGTCATTTCAGTCATTTCAGTCATTTCAGTCATTTCAGTCATTTCAGTTATTCATACAGACATTTCAGTCATTTTGGTCATTCATACAGTGATTTCAGTCATTTCAGTCATTTCAGTCATTTCAGTCATTTCAGTCATTTCAGTCATTTCAGTCATTTCAGTCATTTCAGTCATTTCAGTCATTTATACAATGATTTCAGTCATTTTGGTTATTCATGCAGTCATTTATACAGCGATTTCAGTCATTTCGGTCATTCATACAGTCATTTTAATCATTTCAGTAATTTCAGTCATTTCAGTCATTTCAGTCATTTCAGTCATTTCAGTCATTTCAGTCATTTCAGCCATTTCAGTCATTTCAGTCATTTCAGTCATTTCAGTCATTTCAGTCATTTCGGTTATTCATACAGACATTTTGGTCATTCATACAGTCATTTTAATCATTTCAGTAATTTCAGTCATTTCAGTCATTTCAGTCATTTCAGTCATTTCAGTCATTTGAGCCATTTCAGTCATTTCAGTCATTTCAGTCATTTCGGTTATTCATACAGACATTTCAGTCATTTTGGTCATTCATACAGTCATTCCAGACATTTCAGTCATTTCAGTCATTTCAGTCATTTCAGTCATTTCAGTCATTTCAGTCATTTCAGTCATTTCAGTCATTTCAGTCATTTCAGTCATTTCAGTCATTTCAGTCATTTCAGTCATTTCAGTCATTTCAGTCATTTCAGTCATTTCAGTCATTTCAGTCATTTCAGTCATTTCAGTCATTTCAGTCATTTCAGTCATTTCAGTCATTTCAGTCATTTCAGTCATTTCAGTCATTTCAGTCATTTCAGTCATTTCAGTCATTTCAGTCATTTCAGTCATTTCAGTCATTTCAGTCATTTCAGTCATTTCAGTCATTTCAGTCATTTCAGTCATTTCAGTCATTTCAGTCATTTCAGTCATTTCAGTCATTTGAGCCATTTCAGTCATTTCAGTCATTTCAGTCATTTCGGTTATTCATACAGACATTTCAGTCATTTTGGTCATTCATACAGTGATTTCAGTCATTTCAGTCATTTCAGTCATTTCAGTCATTTCAGTCATTTATACAAAGATTTCAGTCATTTTGGTTATTCATGCAGTCATTTATACAGCGATTTCAGTCATTTCGGTCATTCATAAAGTCATTTCAGTAATTTCAGTCATTTCAGTAATTTCAGTCATTTCAGTCATTTATACAATGATTTCACTCATTTCGGTTATTCATGCAGTCATTTCCGTCATTTCAGTCATTTCAGTCATTTCAGTCATTTCAGTCATTTCAGTCATTTCAGTCATTTCAGTCATTTCAGTCATTTCAGTCATTTCAGTCATTTCAGTCATTTCAGTCATTTCAGTCATTTCAGTCATTTCAGTCATTTCAGTCATTTCAGTCATTTCAGTCATTTCAGTCATTTAAGTCATTTCCGTCATTTCAGTCATTTCAGTCATTTCAGTCATTTCAGTCATTTCAGTCATTTCAGTCATTTCAGTCATTTCAGTCATTTCAGTCATTTCAGTCATTTCAGTCATTTCAGTCATTTCAGTCATTTCAGTCATTTCAGTCATTTCAGTCATTTCAGTCATTTCAGTCATTTCAGTCATTTCAGTCATTTCAGTCATTTCAGTCATTTCAGTCATTTCAGTCATTTCAGTCATTTCAGTCATTTCAGTCATTTCAGTCATTTCGGTTATTCATACAGACATTTCAGTCATTTTGGTCATTCATACAGTGATTTCAGTCATTTCAGTGATTTCAGTCATTTCAGTCATTTATACAATGATTTCAGTCATTTTGGTTATTCATGCAGTCATTTATACAGCGATTTCAGTCATTTCGGTCATTCATACAGTCATTTTAATCATTTCAGTCATTTCAGTCATTTCAGTCATTTCAGTCATTTCAGTCATTTCAGTCATTTCAGTCATTTATGTCATTTCAGTCTTTTAGACAGTGATTTCAGTCATTTCGTTTATTCATACAGTCATTTCAGTCATTTCAGTCATTTATACAGTGATTTCAGTCATTTAGGTCACTCATACACTCATTTCAGTCATTTCAGTCATTTCAGTCATTTCAGTCATTTCAGTCATTTCAGTCATTTCAGTCATTTCAGTCATTTCAGTCATTTCAGTCATTTCAGTCATTTCAGTCATTTCAGTCATTTCAGTCATTTCAGTCATTTCAGTCATTTCAGTCATTTCAGTCATTTCAGTCATTTCAGTCATTTCAGTCATTTCGGTCTTTCATACAGCCATTTCAGTCATTTCAGTCATTTCAGTCATTTCAGTCATTTCAGTCATTTCAGTCATTTCAGTCATTTCAGTCATTTCAGTCATTTCAGTCATTTCAGTCATTTCAGTCATTTCAGTCATTTCAGTCATTTCAGTCATTTCAGTCATTTCAGTCATTTCAGTCATTTCAGTCATTTCAGTCATTTCAGTCATTTCAGTCATTTCAGTCATTTCAGTCATTTCAGTCATTTCAGTCATTTCAGTCATTTCAGTCATTTCGGTCTTTCATACAGCCATTTCAGTCATTTCAGTCATTTCAGTCATTTCAGTCATTTCAGTCATTTCAGTCATTTCAGTCATTTCAGTCATTTCAGTCATTTCAGTCATTTCAGTCATTTCAGTCATTTCAGTCTTTTCAGTCATTTCAGTCATTTCAGTCATTTCAGTCATTTCAGTCATTTCAGTCATTTATACAGTGATTTCAGTCATTACGGACTTTGATCAAGTCATTTATGTCATTTCACTCTTTTATACAGTGATTTCAGTCATTTTGTTTATTCATACAGTCATTTCAGTCGTTTATACAGTGATTTCAGTCATTTCGGACTTTCATCAAGTCATATATGTCATTTCAGTCTTTTAGACAGTGATTTCAGTCATTTCGTTTATTCATACAGTCATTTCAGTCATTTCAGTCATTTATACAGTGATTTCAGTCATTTAGGTCACTCATACAGTCATTTCAGTCATTTCAGTCATTTCAGTCATTTCAGTCATTTCAGTCATTTCAGTCATTTCTGTCATTTATACAGTGATTTCAGTCATTTCGGACTTTCATCAGGTCATTTATGTCATTTCAGTCTTTTATACAGTGATTTCAGTCATTTCGTTTATTCATACAGCCATTTCAGTCATTTATACAGTGATTTCAGTCATTTATGTTATTCATTTCAGTCATTTCAGTCATTTCAGTCATTTCAGTCATTTCAGTCATTTCAGTCATTTCAGTCATTTCAGTCATTTCAGTCATTTCAGTCATTTCAGTCATTTCAGTCATTTCAGTCATTTCAGTCATTTCAGTCATTTCAGTCATTTCAGTCATTTCAGTCATTTCAGTCATTTCAGTCATTTCAGTCATTTCAGTCATTTCAGTCATTTCAGTCATTTCAGTCATTTCAGTCATTTCAGTCATTTCAGTCATTTCAGTCATTTCAGTCATTTCAGTCATTTCAGTCATTTCAGTCATTTCAGTCATTTCAGTCATTTATACAGTGATTTCAGTCATTACGGACTTTCATCAAGTCATTTATGTCATTTCACTCTTTTATACAGTGATTTCAGTCATTTTGTTTATTCATACAGTCATTTCAGTCATTTATACAGTGATTTCAGTCATTTAGCTCATTCATGCAGTCATTTCAGTCATTTCAGTGATTTCAGTCATTTCAGTCATTTCAGTCATTTCAGTCGTTTATTCAGTGATTTCAGTCATTTCGGACTTTCATCAAGTCATATATGTCATTTTGAAGCGGTTGATGCTTTATTGCGAGACGCGTAGATCGAATAAGGGGGTCAGCGCAACACAACACTCGATTATAAAGCACAACACAAAAAAGGCAAATTGCACGCTTCGCTAAGCGCGCGCCGACGCGGAACCATGTACGCCACAGTACCCCCCTCCAGAAGCGGGCATATAAAAAGCCGCGTAGCGTTGCGGGGGATGAACGTTGCGTCTTGGTCGTCCTCTGGCCGGAGGTTGCGCGACTGGAACCGGTTTAGTTAAATCGACGTGAGCCGGTTTCAAGCGGTCGATGGAAATGGTCTGTTGACGACCTCCAACATCTAAAAGGAAGGTTTTGCTGGACGCTTGAAGGACCTTATATGGGCCATCGTACGGTTTGGTCAGAGGAGCTCGATGAGTGTCACGGCGTACAAACACGTATGGGCTATTCCTCAATGTCGACGGGACGGAAATACGAGGGTTGCTGTGACGCGACATCGGTTGTGGCAACAGCTGTCGGAGAGTGTCCTGTAAAGCAGGTAAAAAGTTAGAAGTAAAACCTCCTTCATTAGCAATGAATTGACCCGGAACTGTTAAAGGTGCGCCATAAACCAACTCAGCGGATGACGCTTTTAAGTCTTCCTTAGGAGCAGTTCTAATGCCCAGCAACACCCAAGGCAACTCGTCCATCCAGTTTGATCCCGTAAAGCGTGCCATCAATGCGCTCTTCAAATGACGGTGAAAACGCTCCACCAGGCCGTTCGCTTGAGGATGGAATGCTGTCGTGCGGTGGAGGTGAATACCCAATAGTTGGCCTACGGTAGTCCACAGCTGAGACGTGAACTGCGGGCCTCGATCTGATGACATGCGAGTTGGAATGCCGAATCTGGAGAGCCAATGAAATATGAGAGCCCGCGCACAGGTGAGTGTGGTAGCGTCTTCCATTGGTATAGCTTCCGGCCATCGTGAGAATCTGTCGACAATTGTAAAAACATACCTATGGCCTCGACACGGTGGAAGTGGACCAACAATGTCGATATTTATGTGCTGAAAACGAGCAGACGGAGGTATGTAGTCCTTCAGTGGGGAACGAATATGGCGTTGAACCTTGGAACGCTGACAACAGATGCATTGCTTGGCCCATTGAACAACATTCTTTTTCATGCCATGCCAGACAAACTTTGAGGCCATAAGTTTTTTCGTGATGCGGATGGATGGGTGTGATAACCCATGTACGGCGTCAAACACTTTTTTCTGCCATGATGCAGGGACAATTGGACGAGGATTACCTGTAGATACATCGCACAGGAGTGTAGTTGCGGAAGAACCAATTGAAATATCCTTCAAAGTCAACCCTGTAACAGCAGTGCGGTAAGATTGTACTTCGTCTGTCTGTTGTGCACGCGCTAGTGCCTCGAAGTCCAAGTCTGCAGTTGAACCTTCTAAGGAATGGACAAATGACCTCGATAGAGCATCAGCAACTGTATTTGACTTACCGCTGATGTGTTGGACATCGGTGGTAAACTGGGAAATATAAGAGAGTTGACGTTGCTGACGAGCAGACCACGGATCTGAAACTTTCTTGAATGCAAAAGTGAGAGGTTTGTGATCAGTATAGGCTGTGAAGTTGCGACCTTCAAGGAAGTAGCGAAAGTGCCGGATTGCTAGGTGTAGTGCTAACAACTCGCGATCGAAGGCACTGTACCTGGTTTCGGGTTTTCTCAGTTGACGACTGAAAAACGCCAGGGGGACCCAGCAGCCTTCTTTAAGTTGTTGGATGACTGCGCCGACGGCAGACTGCGAAGCATCAACAGTGAGCGCGATGCTGGCTTGCCACTCCGGGTGATGCAAAAGCGTTGCGTTAGCGAGTGCATTCTTTGCTTTGTCGAAAGCTTCCTGAAGAACGCGAGTCCAAACGAGTGACCTCGGCTTGCCGGATAAGGAACCATACAGGGGCTTCATAATGTCTGCGACATTTGGAATAAACCTGTGATAGAAGTTTATCATACCGCAAAACTCCTGTAAACCCTTGACGGTTTGAGGCACAGGAAAGTTGTTGATTGCGTCAACTTTCGAAGGCAGAGGTTTGACCCCGTGCTGGTCAACGAAATGACCGAGGAACTCAAGGCTTTCTTTACCGAACTCGCACTTTTGCAGGTTCAAAACAAGACCGTGGTCTGAAAGCTGCTGAAAAAGCTGCGTTAAGTGTTGCATGTGAGCAGCCTTAGTCGGACTAGCAACAAGAATGTCATCGAGGTAAACATAAATAAAGTGCAAACCTTGACAAATCGAGTCCATCATCCTCTGAAAAGTTTGCGCGGCATTCTTCAACCCAAACGGAGTTCGAAGAAACTCGAAGAGACCAAATGGCGTGATGACAGCGGTCTTTGCGATGTCTGCTTCAGCAACTGGAACCTGATGATAGCCTCGTATTAAGTCTATTTTAGAAAATACGGTACAACCAGCCAGACGTGCAGTAAAGTCGTGGATATGGGGTATAGAGTAACGATCAGCTTGAGTGGCATCATTGAGGCGACGATAATCGCCACAGGGGCGCCAACCACCCGAGGGCTTCTCTACCATGTGGAGAGGTGACGACCATGGGCTGGATGACCGGCGCACTATACCTAACTCGAGCATCTTTTGAAATTCAGCCCTAGCTAACGATAACTTTTCAGGCGAAAGGCGTCTGACGCGGGAATGTACAGGTTGGCCAGTGGTCACAATATAGTGTTGGACGCCATGCTTAGGCAAGGCGTCGGAAAAACTAGGGATTTTCAGACTAGGAAACCTATCTAATAATCTTTCAAATGGAGAAAGCAACGAATTAAGTGTGTTAAGTTGAGGCGGTGGACAGCGATATACTCTTAACGGGCAAGTAGAAAAAGCATCTGAGTGTACAAGACGTTTCCTTTCAATATCGACTAACAAGCGGTTAGCGCGAAGAAAGTCTGCACCGAGCAGTGGGCGTGAAACGTCTGCCAACACAAACCTCCATTTAAAAACTCCAGCCGGGATGTGGAGTGTAACCATTTTGTAACCGTAAGTGGCGATTAAACTACCATTTGCAGCCTTAAGAACGGAACCCTTCGGGTTTGTGCGTCGTTCGAGACCGGTAGGTGGAAGGGCACTTACTTGAGCTCCAGTGTCCACTAAAAAGTTACGACCAGAAACCCGGTCCCAAAGAAAAAATAGACTGAAAGCATTGCCGGATGTCTTCGCTATCACAGGCAGCCGGCCTTGTCGTTTCCCTGAAAAGAACACGGTGGGCTGCATTGACGTGCGTCTGCTCCAAAGCGTCTATGGTAGAAACATATACCAGTAGTTTTATCGCTGTTATTGCGAAATTGCTTACCGCGTTGCACCTTGCTTACAGCAAACTCGTTGTTGCTACTGCGAGAAAGCCATAAAATGTCTGCCTTCAGAGCCAATCGACGAAGATCTGTGGTATCCTCGTGAGCCAATACTAACCGGATATCCTCAGGCATGTGCTGCAAAAACAAATGTTCAAAAAGAAAACAAGAACGGTGGTCTCCGAGTAGGGCAAGCATCTCGTCCATTAAAACAGAGGGTTTCTTGTCGCCCAAAGGAGGCATGTTTAAAAGCTGCGCTGCTCGTTCTTGCTTTGAAAGCGTAAATGACTGCAGCAAGCGTTGCTTAATTGCGTCGTACTTGCCTTCGGCCGGCGGGCGCTCCAGCAGGTCAATTAAACGTGCTGCAGTTCCTTGGTCGAGCGCAGAAACTATGTAATAGAACTTAGTTTTATCTTCAACAATTTTCTTAATAGCAAACTGCGCCTCTACCTGCTGCAGCCAAACACGTGGCTGTGTTGGCCAGAACGTAGGAAGCTTGATCGAAACGGCGTGTTCAGCTTCCATCTTCGACTTCAAAAGAACGTTTTAAAGTTGCGAGGTCACCAGTGAAGCGGTTGATGCTTTATTGCGAGACGCGTAGATCGAATAAGGGGGTCAGCGCAACACAACACTCGATTATAAAGCACAACACAAAAAAGGCAAATTGCACGCTTCGCTAAGCGCGCGCCGACGCGGAACCATGTACGCCACAATTTCAGTCTTTTAGACAGTGATTTCAGTCATTTCGTTTATTCATACAGTCATTTCAGTCATTTCAGTCATTTATACAGTGATTTCAGTCATTTAGGTCACTCATACAGTCATTTCAGTCATTTCAGTCATTTCAGTCATTTCAGTCATTTCAGTCATTTCAGTCATTTCAGTCATTTCAGTCATTTCAGTCATTTCAGTCATTTCAGTCATTTCAGTCATTTCAGTCATTTCAGTCATTTCAGTCATTTCAGTCATTTCAGTCATTTCAGTCATTTCAGTCATTTCAGTCATTTCAGTCATTTCAGTCATTTCAGTCATTTCAGTCATTCAGCCAGCGATTTCTGTCATTTCAGTGATTTTTACATTCATTTCAGTCATTTCAGTCATTTCAATCATTTCAGTCATTTCAGCCATTTCAGCCATTTCAGTCATTTCAGTCATTTCATTCATTTCAGTCATTTCGGTCATTTCAGTCATTTCAGTCATTTCAGTCATTTCAGTCATTTCAGTCATTTCAGTCATTTCAGTCATTTCAGTCATTTCAGTCATTTCAGTCATTTCAGTCATTTCAGTCATTTCAGTCATTTCAGTCATTTCAGTCATTTCAGTCATTTCAGTCATTCAGCCAGCGATTTCTGTCATTTCAGTGATTTTTACATTCATTTCAGTCATTTCAGTCATTTCAATCATTTCAGTCATTTCAGCCATTTCAGCCATTTCAGTCATTTCAGTCATTTCATTCATTTCAGTCATTTCGGTCATTTCAGTCATTTCAGTCATTTCAGTCATTTCAGTCATTTCAGTCATTTCAGTCATTTCAGTCATTTCAGTCATTTCAGTCATTTCAGTCATTTCAATCATTTCAGTCATTTCAGCCATTTCAGCCATTTCAGTCATTTCAGTCATTTCAGTCATTTCAGTCATTTCAGTCATTTCAGTCATTTCAGTCATTTCAGTCATTTCAGTCATTTCAGTCATTTCAGTCATTTCAGTCATTTCAGTCATTTCAGTCATTTCAGTCATTTCAGTCATTTCAGTCATTTCAGTCATTT
The DNA here is from genome assembly GCF_963924565.1 of Ascidiella aspersa. Taxonomy (NCBI): domain Eukaryota; kingdom Metazoa; phylum Chordata; class Ascidiacea; order Phlebobranchia; family Ascidiidae; genus Ascidiella; species Ascidiella aspersa. The sequence continues at coordinate 9,482,511 of NC_139455.1, forward strand.
CAGTCATTTCAGTCATTTCAGTCATTTCAGTCATTTATACAGTGATTTCAGTCATTTCGGACTTTCATCAGGTCATTTATGTCATTTCAGTCTTTTATACAGTGATTTCAGTCATTTCATTTATTCATACAGCCATTTCAGTCATTTATACAGTGATTTCAGTCATTTATGTTATTCATACAGTCATTTCAGTCATTTCAGTTATTTCAGTCATTTCAGTCATTTCAGTCATTTCAGTCATTTCAGTCATTTCAGTCATTTCAGTCATTTCAGTCATTTCAGTCATTTCAGTCATTTCAGTCATTTCAGTCATTTCAGTCATTTCAGTCATTTCAGTCATTTCAGTCATTTCAGTCATTTCAGTCATTTCAGTCATTTCAGTCATTTCAGTCATTTCAGTCATTTCAGTCATTTCAGTCATTTCAGTCATTTCAGTCATTTCAGTCATTTCAGTCATTTCAGTCATTTCAGTCGTTTATACAGTGATTTCAGTCATTTTGGACTTTCATCAAGTCATATATGTCATTTCAGTCTTTTAGACAGTGATTTCAGTCATTTCGTTTATTCATACAGTCATTTCAGTCATTTCAGTCATTTATACAGTGATTTCAGTCATTTAGCTCATTCATACAGTCATTTCAGTCATTTCAGTCATTTCAGCCATTTCAGTCATTTCAGTCATTTCGATCTTTCATACAGCCATTTCAGTCATTTCAGTCATTTCAGTCATTTCAGTCATTTCAGTCATTTCAGTCATTTCAGTCATTTCAGTCATTTCAGTCATTTCAGTCATTACAGTCATTTCAGTCATTTCAGTCATTTCAGTCATTTATACAGTGATTTCAGTCATTACGGACTTTGATCAAGTCATTTATGTCATTTCAGTCTTTTAGACAGTGATTTCAGTCATTTCGTTTATTCATACAGTCATTTCAGTCATTTCAGTCATTTATACAGTGATTTCAGTCATTTAGGTCACTCATACACTCATTTCAGTCATTTCAGTCATTTCAGTCATTTCAGTCATTTCAGTCATTTCAGTCATTTCAGTCATTTCAGTCATTTCAGTCATTTCAGTCATTTCAGTCATTTCAGTCATTTCAGTCATTTCAGTCATTTCAGTCATTTCAGTCATTTCAGTCATTTCAGTCATTTCAGTCATTTCAGTCATTTCAGTCATTTCAGTCATTTCAGTCATTTCAGTCATTTCGGTCTTTCATACAGCCATTTCAGTCATTTCAGTCATTTCAGTCATTTCAGTCATTTCAGTCATTTCAGTCATTTCAGTCATTTCAGTCATTTCAGTCATTTCAGTCATTTCAGTCATTTCAGTCATTTCAGTCATTTCAGTCATTTCAGTCATTTCAGTCATTTCAGTCATTTCAGTCATTTCAGTCATTTCAGTCATTTCAGTCATTTCAGTCATTTCAGTCATTTCAGTCATTTCAGTCATTTCAGTCATTTCAGTCATTTCAGTCATTTCAGTCATTTCAGTCATTTCAGTCATTTCAGTCATTTCAGTCATTTCAGTCATTTCAGTCATTTCAGTCATTTCAGTCATTTCAGTCATTTCAGTCATTTCAGTCATTTCAGTCATTTCAGTCATTTCAGTCATTTCGGTCTTTCATACAGCCATTTCAGTCATTTCAGTCATTTCAGTCATTTCAGTCATTTCAGTCATTTCAGTCATTTCAGTCATTTCAGTCATTTCGGTCTTTCATACAGCCATTTCAGTCATTTCAGTCATTTCAGTCATTTCAGTCATTTCAGTCATTTCAGTCATTTCAGTCATTTCAGTCATTTCAGTCATTTCAGTCATTTCAGTCATTTCAGTCATTTCAGTCATTTCAGTCATTTCAGTCATTTCAGTCATTTCAGTCTTTTCAGTCATTTCAGTCATTTCAGTCATTTCAGTCATTTCAGTCATTTATACAGTGATTTCAGTCATTACGGACTTTGATCAAGTCATTTATGTCATTTCACTCTTTTATACAGTGATTTCAGTCATTTTGTTTATTCATACAGTCATTTCAGTCGTTTATACAGTGATTTCAGTCATTTCGGACTTTCATCAAGTCATATATGTCATTTCAGTCTTTTAGACAGTGATTTCAGTCATTTCGTTTATTCATACAGTCATTTCAGTCATTTCAGTCATTTATACAGTGATTTCAGTCATTTAGGTCACTCATACAGTCATTTCAGTCATTTCAGTCATTTCAGTCATTTCAGTCATTTCAGTCATTTCAGTCATTTCAGTCATTTATACAGTGATTTCAGTCATTTCGGACTTTCATCAGGTCATTTATGTCATTTCAGTCTTTTATACAGTGATTTCAGTCATTTCGTTTATTCATACAGCCATTTCAGTCATTTATACAGTGATTTCAGTCATTTATGTTATTCATTTCAGTCATTTCAGTCATTTCAGTCATTTCAGTCATTTCAGTCATTTCAGTCATTTCAGTCATTTCAGTCATTTCAGTCATTTCAGTCATTTCAGTCATTTCAGTCATTTCAGTCATTTCAGTCATTTCAGTCATTTCAGTCATTTCAGTCATTTCAGTCATTTCAGTCATTTCAGTCATTTCAGTCATTTCAGTCATTTCAGTCATTTCAGTCATTTCAGTCATTTCAGTCATTTCAGTCATTTCAGTCATTTCAGTCATTTCAGTCATTTCAGTCATTTCAGTCATTTCAGTCATTTCAGTCATTTCAGTCATTTCAGTCATTTCAGTCATTTCAGTCATTTCAGTCATTTCAGTCATTTCAGTCATTTCAGTCATTTCAGTCATTTCAGTCATTTCAGTCATTTCAGTCATTTCAGTCATTTCAGTCATTTCAGTCATTTCAGTCATTTCAGTCATTTCAGTCATTTCAGTCATTTCAGTCATTTCAGTCATTTCAGTCATTTCAGTCATTTCAGTCATTTCAGTCATTTCAGTCATTTCAGTCATTTCAGTCATTTCAGTCATTTCAGTCATTTCAGTCATTTCAGTCATTTCAGTCATTTCAGTCATTTCAGTCATTTCAGTCATTTCAGTCATTTCAGTCATTTCAGTCATTTCAGTCATTTCAGTCATTTCAGTCATTTCAGTCATTTCAGTCATTTATACAGTGATTTCAGTCATTACGGACTTTGATCAAGTCATTTATGTCATTTCACTCTTTTATACAGTGATTTCAGTCATTTTGTTTATTCATACAGTCATTTCAGTCGTTTATACAGTGATTTCAGTCATTTCGGACTTTCATCAAGTCATATATGTCATTTCAGTCTTTTAGACAGTGATTTCAGTCATTTCGTTTATTCATACAGTGATTTCAGTCATTTCAGTCATTTATACAGTGATTTCAGTCATTTAGGTCACTCATACACTCATTTCAGTCATTTCAGTCATTTCAGTCATGTATACTGTGATTTCAGTCATTTCGGTCTTTCATACAGTCATTTATACAGTGATTTCAGTCATTTAGGTCACTCATACACTCATTTCAGTCATTTCAGTCATTTCAGTCATGTATATTGTGATTTCAGTCATTTCGGTCTTTCATACAGCCATTTCAGTCATTTCAGTCATTTCGGTCTTTCATACAGCCATTTCAGTCATTTCAGTCATTTCGGTCTTTCATACAGCCATTTCAGTCATTTCAGTCATTTCAGTCATTTCAGTCATTTCGTCATTTCAGTCATTTCAGTCATTTCAGTCATTTCAGTCATTTCAGTCATTTCAGTCATTTCAGTCATTTCAGTCATTTCAGTCATTTCAGTCATTTCAGTCATTTCAGTCATTTCAGTCATTTCAGTCATTTCAGTCATTTCAGTCATTTCAGTCATTTCAGTCATTTCAGTCATTTCAGTCATTTCAGTCATTTCAGTCATTTCAGTCATTTCAGTCATTTCAGTCATTTCAGTCATTTCAGTCATTTCAGTCATTTCAGTCATTTCAGTCATTTCAGTCATTTCAGTCGTTTATTCAGTGATTTCAGTCATTTCGGTCTTTCATCAAGTCATATATGTCATTTCAGTCTTTTAGACAGTGATTTCAGTCATTTCGTTTATTCATACAGTCATTTCAGTCATTTCAGTCATTTATACAGTGATTTCAGTCATTTAGGTCACTCATACAGTCATTTCAGTCATTTCAGTCATTTCAGTCATTTCAGTCATTTCAGTCATTTCAGTCATTTATACATTGATTTCAGTCATTACGGACTTTGATCAAGTCATTTATGTCATTTCACTCTTTTATACAGTGATTTCAGTCATTTTGTTTATTCATACAGTCATTTCAGTCGTTTATACAGTGATTTCAGTCATTTCGGACTTTCATCAAGTCATATATGTCATTTCAGTCTTTTAGACAGTGATTTCAGTCATTTCGTTTATTCATACAGTCATTTCAGTCATTTCAGTCATTTATACAGTGATTTCAGTCATTTAGGTCACTCATACACTCATTTCAGTCATTTCAGTCATTTCAGTCATGTATACTGTGATTTCAGTCATTTCGGTCTTTCATACAGTCATTCATACAGTGATTTTAGTCATTTAGGTCACTCATACACTCATTTCAGTCATTTCAGTCATTTCAGTCATTTCAGTCATTTCAGTCATTTCAGTCATTTCAGTCATTTCAGTCATTTCAGTCATTTCAGTCATTTCAGTCATTTCAGTCATTTCAGTCATTTCAGTCATTTCAGTCATTTCAATCATTTCAGTCATTTCAGCCATTTCAGCCATTTCAGTCATTTCAGTCATTTCATTCATTTCAGTCTTTTATACAGTGATTTCAGTCATTTCAGTCATTTCAGTCATTTCAGTCATTTCAGTCATTTCAGTCATTTCAGTCATTTCAGTCATTTCAGTCATTTCAGTCATTTCAGTCATTTCAGTCATTTCAGTCATTTCAGTCATTTCAGTCATTTCAGTCATTTCAGTCATTTCAGTCATTTCAGTCATTTCAGTCATTTCAGTCATTTCAGTCATTTCAGTCATTTCAGTCATTTCAGTCATTTCAGTCATTTCAGTCATTTCAGTCATTTCAGTCATTTCAGTCATTTCAGTCATTTCAGTCATTTCAGTCATTTCAGTCATTTCAGTCATTTCGGTTATTCATACAGACATTTCAGTCATTTTGGTCATTCATACAGTGATTTCAGTCATTTCAGTCATTTCAGTCATTTCAGTCATTTATACAATGATTTCAGTCATTTTGGTTATTCATGCAGTCATTTATACAGCGATTTCAGTCATTTCGGTCATTCATACAGTCATTTTAATCATTTCAGTAATTTCAGTCATTTCAGTCATTTCAGTCATTTCAGTCATTTCAGTCATTTCAGTCATTTCAGTCATTTCAGTCATTTCAGTCATTTCAGTCATTTCAGTCATTTCAGTCATTTCAGTCATTTCAGTCATTTCAGTCATTTCAGTCATTTCAGTCATTTCAGTCATTTCAGTCATTTCAGTCATTTCAGTCATTTCAGTCATTTCAGTCATTTCAGTCATTTCAGTCATTTCAGTCATTTCAGTCATTTCAGTCATTTCAGTCATTTCAGTCATTTCAGTCATTTCAGTCATTTCAGTCATTTCAGTCATTTCAGTCATTTCAGTCATTTCAGTCATTTCAGTCATTTCAGTCATTTCAGTCATTTCAGTCATTTCAGTCATTTCAGTCATTTCAGTCATTTCAGTCATTTCAGTCATTTCAGTCATTTCAGTCATTTCAGTCATTTCAGTCATTTCAGTCATTTCAGTCATTTCAGTCATTTCAGTCATTTCAGTCATTTCAGTCATTTCAGTCATTTCAGTCATTTCAGTCATTTCGGACTTTCATCAAGTCATATATGTCATTTCAGTCTTTTAGACAGTGATTTCAGTCATTTCGTTTATTCATACAGTCATTTCAGTCATTTCAGTCATTTATACAGTGATTTCAGTCATTTAGGTCACTCATACAGTCATTTCAGTCATTTCAGTCATTTCAGTCATTTCAGTCATTTCAGTCATTTCAGTCATTTCAGTCATTTCAGTCATTTCAGTCATTTCAGTCATTTCAGTCATTTCAGTCATTTCAGTCATTTTAGTCATTTATACAGTGATTTCAGTCATTTCGGACTTTCATCAGGTCATTTATGTCATTTCAGTCTTTTATACAGTGATTTCAGTCATTTCGTTTATTCATACAGCCATTTCAGTCATTTATACAGTGATTTCAGTCATTTATGTTATTCATACAGTCATTTCAGTCATTTCAGTCATTTCAGTCATTTCAGTCATTTCAGTCATTTCAGTCATTTCAGTCATTTCAATCATTTCAGTCATTTCAGCCATTTCAGCCATTTCAGTCATTTCAGTCATTTCAGTCATTTCAGTCATTTCAGTCATTTCAGTCATTTCAGTCATTTCAGTCATTTCAGTCATTTCAGTCATTTCAGTCATTTCAGTCATTTCAGTCATTTCAGTCATTTCAGTCATTTCAGTCATTTCAGTCATTTCAGTCATTTCAGTCATTTCAGTCATTTCAGTCATTTCAGTCATTTCAGTCATTTCAGTCATTTCAGTCATTTCAGTCATTTCAGTCATTTCAGTCATTTCAGTCATTTCAATCATTTCAGTCATTTCAGCCATTTCAGCCATTTCAGTCATTTCAGTCATTTCAGTCATTTCAGTCATTTCAGTCATTTCAGTCATTTCAGTCATTTCAGTCATTTCAGTCATTTCAGTCATTTCAGTCATTTCAGTCATTTCAGTCATTTCAGTCATTTCAGTCATTTCAGTCATTTCAGTCATTTCAGTCATTTCAGTCATTTCAGTCATTTCAGTCATTTCAGTCATTTCAGTCATTTCAGTCATTTCAGTCATTTCAGTCATTTCAGTCATTTCAGTCATTTCAGTCATTTCAGTCATTTCAGTCATTTCAGTCATTTCAGTCATTTCAGTCATTTCAGTCATTTCAGTCATTTCAGTCATTTCAGTCATTTCATTCATTTCAGTCATTTCAGTCATTTCAGTCATTTCAGTCATTTCAGTCATTTCAGTCATTTCAATCATTTCAGTCATTTCAGCCATTTCAGCCATTTCAGTCATTTCAGTCATTTCAGTCATTTCAGTCATTTCAGTCATTTCAGTCATTTCAGTCATTTCAGTCATTTCAGTCATTTCAGTCATTTCAGTCATTTCAGTCATTTCGGTTATTCATACAGACATTTCAGTCATTTTGGTCATTCATACAGTGATTTCAGTCATTTCAGTCATTTCAGTCATTTCAGTCATTTATACAATGATTTCAGTCATTTTGGTTATTCATGCAGTCATTTATACAGCGATTTCAGTCATTTCGGTCATTCATACAGTCATTTTAATCATTTCAGTAATTTCAGTCATTTCAGTCATTTCAGTCATTTCAGTCATTTCAGTCATTTCAGTCATTTCAGTCATTTCAGTCATTTCAGTCATTTCAGTCATTTCAGTCATTTCAGTCATTTCAGTCATTTCAGTCATTTCAGTCATTTCAGTCATTTCAGTCATTTCAGTCATTTCAGTCATTTCAGTCATTTCAGTCATTTCAGTCATTTCAGTCATTTCAGTCATTTCAGTCATTTCAGTCATTTCAGTCATTTCAGTCATTTCAGTCATTTCAATCATTTCAGTCATTTCAGCCATTTCAGCCATTTCAGTCATTTCAGTCATTTCATTCATTTCAGTCTTTTATACAGTGATTTCAGTCATTTCGTTTATTCATACAGCCATTTCAGTCATTTATACAGTGATTTCAGTCATTTATGTTATTCATTTCAGTCATTTCAGTCATTTCAGTCATTTCAGTCATTTCAGTCATTTCAGTCATTTCAGTCATTTCAGTCATTTCAGTCATTTCAGTCATTTCAGTCATTTCAGTCATTTCAGTCATTTCAGTCATTTCAGTCATTTCAGTCATTTCAGTCATTTCAGTCATTTCAGTCATTTCAGTCATTTCAGTCATTTCAGTCATTTCAGTCATTTCAGTCATTTCAGTCATTTCAGTCATTTCAGTCATTTCAGTCATTTCAGTCATTTCAGTCATTTCAATCATTTCAGTCATTTCAGCCATTTCAGCCATTTCAGTCATTTCAGTCATTTCATTCATTTCAGTCTTTTATACAGTGATTTCAGTCATTTCGTTTATTCATACAGCCATTTCAGTCATTTATACAGTGATTTCAGTCATTTATGTTATTCATTTCAGTCATTTCAGTCATTTCAGTCATTTCAGTCATTTCAGTCATTTCAGTCATTTCAGTCATTTCAGTCATTTCAGTCATTTCAGTCATTTCAGTCATTTCAGTCATTTCAGTCATTTCAGTCATTTCAGTCATTTCAGTCATTTCAGTCATTTCAGTCATTTCAGTCATTTCAGCCATTTCAGCCATTTCAGCCATTTCAGTCATTTCAGCCATTTCAGTCATTTCAGTCATTTCAGTCATTTCAGTCATTTCAGTCATTTCAGTCATTTCAGTCATTTCAGTCATTTCGGTTATTCATACAGACATTTCAGTCATTTTGGTCATTCATACAGTGATTTCAGTCATTTCAGTCATTTCAGTCATTTCAGTCATTTATACAATGATTTCAGTCATTTTGGTTATTCATGCAGTCATTTATACAGCGATTTCAGTCATTTCGGTCATTCATACAGTCATTTTAATCATTTCAGTAATTTCAGTCATTTCAGTCATTTCAGTCATTTCAGTCATTTCAGTCATTTCAGTCATTTCAGTCATTTCGGTCATTCATACAGTCATTTTAATCATTTCAGTAATTTCAGTCATTTCAGTCATTTCAGTCATTTCAGTCATTTCAGTCATTTCAGTCATTTCAGTCATTTCAGTCATTTCAGTCATTTCAGTCATTTCAGTCATTTCAGTCATTTCAGTCATTTCAGTCATTTCAGTCATTTCAGTCATTTCAGTCATTTCAGTCATTTCAGTCATTTCAGTCATTTCAGTCATTTCAGTCATTTCAATCATTTCAGCCATTTCAGTCATTTCAGTCATTTCAGTCATTTCAGTCATTTCAGTCATTTCAGTCATTTCGGTTATTCATACAGACATTTCAGTCATTTTGGTCATTCATACAGTGATTTCAGTCATTTCAGTCATTTCAGTCATTTCAGTCATTTCAGTCATTTATACAATGATTTCAGTCATTTTGGTTATTCATGCAGTCATTTATACAGCGATTTCAGTCATTTCGGTCATTCATACAGTCATTTTAATCATTTCAGTAATTTCAGTCATTTCAGTCATTTCAGTCATTTCAGTCATTTCAGTCATTTCAGTCATTTCAGTCATTTCAGTCATTTCAGTCATTTCAGTCATTTCAGTCATTTCAGTCATTTCAGTCATTTCAGTCATTTCAGTCATTTCAGTCATTTCAGTCATTTCAGTCATTTCAGTCATTTCAGTCATTTCAGTCATTTCAGTCATTTCAGTCATTTCAGTCATTTCAGTCATTTCAGTCATTTCAGTCATTTCAATCATTTCGGTCATTTCATTCATTTCAGTCATTTCGGTCATTTCAGTCATTTCAGTCATTTCAGTCATTTCAGTCATTTCAGTCATTTCAGTCATTTCAGTCATTTCAGTCATTTCAGTCATTTCAGTCATTTCAGTCATTTCAATCATTTCAGTCATTTCAGCCATTTCAGCCATTTCAGTCATTTCAGTAATTTCAGTCATTTCAGTCATTTCAGTCATTTCAGTCATTTCAGTCATTTCAGTCATTTCAGTCATTTCAGTCATTTCAGTCATTTCAGTCATTTCAGTCATTTCAGTCATTTCAGTCATTTCAGTCATTTCAGTCATTTCAGTCATTTCAGTCATTTCAGTCATTTCAGTCATTTCAGTCATTTCAGTCATTTCAGTCATTTCAGTCATTTCAGTCATTTCAGTCATTTCAGTCATTTCAGTCATTTCAGTCATTTCAGTCATTTCAGTCATTTCAGTCATTTCAGTCATTTCAGTCATTTCAGTCATTTCAGTCATTTCAGTCATTTCAGTCATTTCAGTCATTTCAGTCATTTCAGTCATTTCAGTCATTTCAGTCATTTCAGTCATTTCAGTCATTTCAGTCATTTCAGTCATTTCAGTCATTTCAGTCATTTCAGTCATTTCAGTCATTTCAGTCATTTCAGTCATTTCAGTCATTTCAGTCATTTCAGTCATTTCAGTCATTTCAGTCATTTCAGTCATTTCAGTCATTTCAGTCATTTCAGTCATTTCAGTCATTTCAGTCATTTCAGTCATTTCAGTCATTTCAGTCATTTCAGCCATTTCAGCCATTTCAGCCATTTCAGTCATTTCAGTCATTTCAGTCATTTCAGTCATTTCAGTCATTTCAGTCATTTCAGTCATTTCAGTCATTTCAGTCATTTCAGTCATTTCAGTCATTTCAGTCATTTCAGTCATTTCAGCCATTTCAGTCATTTCAGTCATTTCAGTCATTTCAGTCATTTCAGTCATTTCAGTCATTTCAGTCATTTCAGTCATTTCAGTCATTTCAGTCATTTCAGTCATTTCAGTCATTTCAGTCATTTCAGTCATTTCAGTCATTTCGGTTATTCATACAGACATTTCAGTCATTTTGGTCATTCATACAGTGATTTCAGTCATTTCAGTCATTTCAGTCATTTCAGTCATTTATACAATGATTTCAGTCATTTTGGTTATTCATGCAGTCATTTATACAGCGATTTCAGTCATTTCGGTCATTCATACAGTCATTTTAATCATTTCAGTAATTTCAGTCATTTCAGTCATTTCAGTCATTTCAGTCATTTCAGTCATTTCAGTCATTTCAGTCATTTCAGTCATTTCAGTCATTTCAGTCATTTCAGTCATTTCAGTCATTTCAGTCATTTCAGTCATTTCAGTCATTTCAGTCATTTCAGTCATTTCAGTCATTTCAGTCATTTCAGTCATTTCAGTCATTTCAGTCATTTCAGTCATTTCAGTCATTTCAGTCATTTCAGTCATTTCAGTCATTTCAGTCATTTCAGTCATTTCAGTCATTTCAGTCATTTCAGTCATTTCAGTCATTTCAGTCATTTCAGTCTTTTATACAGTGATTTCAGTCATTTCGTTTATTCATACAGCCATTTCAGTCATTTATACAGTGATTTCAGTCATTTATGTTATTCATTTCAGTCATTTCAGTCATTTCAGTCATTTCAGTCATTTCAGTCATTTCAGTCATTTCAGTCATTTCAGTCATTTCAGTCATTTCAGTCATTTCAGTCATTTCAGTCATTTCAGTCATTTCAGTCATTTCAGTCATTTCAGTCATTTCAGTCATTTCAGTCATTTCAGTCATTTCAGCCATTTCAGCCATTTCAGCCATTTCAGTCATTTCAGCCATTTCAGTCATTTCAGTCATTTCAGTCATTTCAGTCATTTCAGTCATTTCAGTCATTTCAGTCATTTCAGTCATTTCGGTTATTCATACAGACATTTCAGTCATTTTGGTCATTCATACAGTGATTTCAGTCATTTCAGTCATTTCAGTCATTTCAGTCATTTATACAATGATTTCAGTCATTTTGGTTATTCATGCAGTCATTTATACAGCGATTTCAGTCATTTCGGTCATTCATACAGTCATTTTAATCATTTCAGTAATTTCAGTCATTTCAGTCATTTCAGTCATTTCAGTCATTTCAGTCATTTCAGTCATTTCAGTCATTTCGGTCATTCATACAGTCATTTTAATCATTTCAGTAATTTCAGTCATTTCAGTCATTTCAGTCATTTCAGTCATTTCAGTCATTTCAGTCATTTCAGTCATTTCAGTCATTTCAGTCATTTCAGTCATTTCAGTCATTTCGGTTATTCATACAGACATTTCAGTCATTTTGGTCATTCATACAGTGATTTCAGTCATTTCAGTCATTTCAGTCATTTCAGTCATTTATACAATGATTTCAGTCATTTTGGTTATTCATGCAGTCATTTATACAGCGATTTCAGTCATTTCGGTCATTCATACAGTCATTTTAATCATTTCAGTAATTTCAGTCATTTCAGTCATTTCAGTCATTTCAGTCATTTCAGTCATTTCAGTCATTTCAGTCATTTCAGTCATTTCAGTCATTTCAGTCATTTCAATCATTTCAGTCATTTCAGCCATTTCAGCCATTTCAGTCATTTCAGTCATTTCAGTCATTTCAGTCATTTCAGTCATTTCAGTCATTTCAGTCATTTCAGTCATTTCAGTCATTTCAGTCATTTCAGTCATTTCAGTCATTTCGGTTATTCATACAGACATTTCAGTCATTTTGGTCATTCATACAGTGATTTCAGTCATTTCAGTCATTTCAGTCATTTCAGTCATTTATACAATGATTTCAGTCATTTTGGTTATTCATGCAGTCATTTATACAGCGATTTCAGTCATTTCGGTCATTCATACAGTCATTTTAATCATTTCAGTAATTTCAGTCATTTCAGTCATTTCAGTCATTTCAGTCATTTCAGTCATTTCAGTCATTTCAGTCATTTCAGTCATTTCAGTCATTTCAGTCATTTCAGTCATTTCAGTCATTTCAGTCATTTCAGTCATTTCAGTCATTTCAGTCATTTCAGTCATTTCAGTCATTTCAGTCATTTCAGTCATTTCAGTCATTTCAGTCATTTCAGTCATTTCAGTCATTTCAGTCATTTCAGTCATTTCAGTCATTTCAGTCATTTCAGTCATTTCAGTCATTTCAGTCATTTCAGTCATTTCAGTCATTTCATTCATTTCAGTCTTTTATACAGTGATTTCAGTCATTTCGTTTATTCATACAGCCATTTCAGTCATTTATACAGTGATTTCAGTCATTTATGTTATTCATTTCAGTCATTTCAGTCATTTCAGTCATTTCAGTCATTTCAGTCATTTCAGTCATTTCAGTCATTTCAGTCATTTCAGTCATTTCAGTCATTTCAGTCATTTCAGTCATTTCAGTCATTTCAGTCATTTCAGTCATTTCAGTCATTTCAGTCATTTCAGTCATTTCAGTCATTTCAGCCATTTCAGCCATTTCAGCCATTTCAGTCATTTCAGCCATTTCAGTCATTTCAGTCATTTCAGTCATTTCAGTCATTTCAGTCATTTCAGTCATTTCAGTCATTTCAGTCATTTCGGTTATTCATACAGACATTTCAGTCATTTTGGTCATTCATACAGTGATTTCAGTCATTTCAGTCATTTCAGTCATTTCAGTCATTTATACAATGATTTCAGTCATTTTGGTTATTCATGCAGTCATTTATACAGCGATTTCAGTCATTTCGGTCATTCATACAGTCATTTTAATCATTTCAGTAATTTCAGTCATTTCAGTCATTTCAGTCATTTCAGTCATTTCAGTCATTTCAGTCATTTCAGTCATTTCGGTCATTCATACAGTCATTTTAATCATTTCAGTAATTTCAGTCATTTCAGTCATTTCAGTCATTTCAGTCATTTCAGTCATTTCAGTCATTTCAGTCATTTCAGTCATTTCAGTCATTTCAGTCATTTCAGTCATTTCAGTCATTTCAGTCATTTCAGTCATTTCAGTCATTTCAGTCATTTCAGTCATTTCAGTCATTTCAGTCATTTCAGTCATTTCAGTCATTTCAATCATTTCAGCCATTTCAGTCATTTCAGTCATTTCAGTCATTTCAGTCATTTCAGTCATTTCAGTCATTTCAGTCATTTCAGTCATTTCAGTCATTTCGGTTATTCATACAGACATTTCAGTCATTTTGGTCATTCATACAGTGATTTCAGTCATTTCAGTCATTTCAGTCATTTATACAATGATTTCAGTCATTTTGGTTATTCATGCAGTCATTTATACAGCGATTTCAGTCATTTCGGTCATTCATACAGTCATTTTAATCATTTCAGTAATTTCAGTCATTTCAGTCATTTCAGTCATTTCAGTCATTTCAGTCATTTCAGTCATTTCAGTCATTTCAGTCATTTCAGTCATTTCAGCCATTTCAGTCATTTCAGTCATTTCAGTCATTTCAGTCATTTCAGTCATTTCAGTCATTTCAGTCATTTCAGTCATTTCAGTCATTTCAGTCATTTCAGTCATTTCAGTCATTTCAGTCATTTCAGTCATTTCAGTCATTTCGGTTATTCATACAGACATTTTAGTCATTTTGGTCATTCATACAGTGATTTCAGTCATTTCAGTCATTTCAGTCATTTCAGTCATTTCAGTCATTTCAGTCATTTCAGACATTTCAGTCATTTTGGTCATTCATACAGTGATTTCAGTCATTTCAGTCATTTCAGTCATTTCAGTCATTTCAGTCATTTCAGTCATTTCAGTCATTTCAGTCATTTCAGTCATTTCAGTCATTTCAGTCATTTCAGTCATTTCAGTCATTTCAGTCATTTCAGTCATTTCAGTCATTTCAGTCATTTCAGTCATTTCAGTCATTTCAGTCATTTCAGTCATTTCAGTCATTTCAGTCATTTCAGTCATTTCAGTCATTTCAGTCATTTCAGTCATTTCAGTCATTTCAGTCATTTCAGTCATTTCAGTCATTTCAGTCATTTCAGTCATTTCAGTCATTTCAGTCATTTCAGTCATTTCAGTCATTTCAGTCATTTCAGTCATTTCAGTCATTTCAGTCATTTCAGTCATTTCAGTCATTTCAGTCATTTCAGTCATTTCAGTCATTTCAGTCATTTCAGTCATTTCAGTCATTTCAGTCATTTCAGTCATTTCAGTCATTTCAGTCATTTCAGTCATTTCAGTCATTTTGGTCATTCATACAGTGATTTCAGTCATTTCAGTCATTTCAGTCATTTCAGTCATTTCAGTCATTTCAGTCATTTCAGTCATTTCGGTTATTCATACAGACATTTCAGTCATTTTGGTCATTCATACAGTGATTTCAGTCATTTCAGTCATTTCAGTCATTTCAGTCATTTATACAATGATTTCAGTCATTTTGGTTATTCATGCAGTCATTTATACAGCGATTTCAGTCATTTCGGTCATTCATACAGTCATTTTAATCATTTCAGTAATTTCAGTCATTTCAGTCATTTCAGTCATTTCAGTCATTTCAGTCATTTCAGTCATTTCAGTCATTTCAGTCATTTCAGTCATTTCATTCATTTCAGTCATTTCAGTCATTTCAGTCATTTCAGTCATTTCAGTCATTTCAGTCATTTCAGTCATTTCAGTCATTTCAGTCATTTCAGTCATTTCAGTCATTTCAGTCATTTCAGTCATTTCAATCATTTCAGTCATTTCATTCATTTCAGTCATTTCGGTCATTTCAGTCATTTCAGTCATTTCAGTCATTTCAGTCATTTCAGTCATTTCAGTCATTTCAGTCATTTCAGTCATTTCAGTCATTTCAGTCATTTCAATCATTTCAGTCATTTCAGCCATTTCAGCCATTTCAGTCATTTCAGTCATTTCAGTCATTTCAGTCATTTCAGTCATTTCAGTCATTTCAGTCATTTCAGTCATTTCAGTCATTTCAGTCATTTCAGTCATTTCAGTCATTTCAGTCATTTCAGTCATTTCAGTCATTTCAGTCATTTCAGTCATTTCAGTCATTTCAGTCATTTCAGTCATTTCAGTCATTTCAGTCATTTCAGTCATTTCAGTCATTTCAGTCATTTCAGTCATTTCAGTCATTTCAGTCATTTCAGTCATTTCAGTCATTTCAGTCATTTCGGTCATTTCAGTCATTTCAGTCATTTCAGTCATTTCAGTCATTTCAGTCATTTCAGTCATTTCAGTCATTTCAGTCATTTCAGTCATTTCAGTCATTTCAGTCATTTCAGTCATTTCAGTCATTTCAGTCATTTCAGTCATTTCAGTCATTTCAGTCATTTCAGTCATTTCAGTCATTTCAGTCATTTCAGTCATTTCAGTCATTTCAGTCATTTCAGTCATTTCAGTCATTTCAGTCATTTCAGCCATTTCAGTCATTTCAGTCATTTCAGTCATTTCAGTCATTTCAGTCATTTCAGTCATTTCAGTCATTTCAGTCATTTCAGTCATTTCAGTCATTTCAGTCATTTCAGTCATTTCAGTCATTTCAGTCATTTCAGTCATTTCAGTCATTTCAGTCATTTCAGTCATTTCAGTCATTTCAGTCATTTCAGTCATTTCAGTCATTTCAGTCATTTCAGTCATTTCAGTCATTTCAGTCATTTCAGTCATTTCAGTCATTTCAGTCATTTCAGTCATTTCAGTCATTTCAGTCATTTCAGTCATTTCAGTCATTTCAGTCATTTCAGTCATTTCAGTCATTTCAATCATTTCAGCCATTTCAGTCATTTCAGTCATTTCAGTCATTTCAGTCATTTCAGTCATTTCAGTCATTTCAGTCATTTCGGTTATTCATACAGACATTTCAGTCATTTTGGTCATTCATACAGTGATTTCAGTCATTTCAGTCATTTCAGTCATTTCAGTCATTTATACAATGATTTCAGTCATTTTGGTTATTCATGCAGTCATTTATACAGCGATTTCAGTCATTTCGGTCATTCATACAGTCATTTTAATCATTTCAGTAATTTCAGTCATTTCAGTCATTTCAGTCATTTCAGTCATTTCAGTCATTTCAGTCATTTCAGTCATTTCAGTCATTTCAGTCATTTCAGTCATTTCAGTCATTTCAGTCATTTCAGTCATTTCAGTCATTTCAGTCATTTCAGTCATTTCAGTCATTTCAGTCATTTCAGTCATTTCAGTCATTTCAGTCATTTCAGTCATTTCAGTCATTTCAGTCATTTCAGTCATTTCAGTCATTTCAGTCATTTCAGTCATTTCAGTCATTTCGGTCATTTCAATCATTTCGGTCATTTCATTCATTTCAGTCATTTCGGTCATTTCAGTCATTTCAGTCATTTCAGTCATTTCAGTCATTTCAGTCATTTCAGTCATTTCAGTCATTTCAGTCATTTCAGTCATTTCAGTCATTTCAATCATTTCAGTCATTTCAGCCATTTCAGCCATTTCAGTCATTTCAGTAATTTCAGTCATTTCAGTCATTTCAGTCATTTCAGTCATTTCAGTCATTTCAGTCATTTCAGTCATTTCAGTCATTTCAGTCATTTCAGTCATTTCAGTCATTTCAGTCATTTCAGTCATTTCAGTCATTTCAGTCATTTCAGTCATTTCAGTCATTTCAGTCATTTCAGTCATTTCAGTCATTTCAGTCATTTCAGTCATTTCAGTCATTTCAGTCATTTCAGTCATTTCAGTCATTTCAGTCATTTCAGTCATTTCAGTCATTTCAGTCATTTCAGTCATTTCAGTCATTTCAGTCATTTCAGTCATTTCAGTCATTTCAGTCATTTCAGTCATTTCAGTCATTTCAGTCATTTCAGTCATTTCAGTCATTTCAGTCATTTCAGTCATTTCAGTCATTTCAGTCATTTCAGTCATTTCAGTCATTTCAGTCATTTCAGTCATTTCAGTCATTTCAGTCATTTCAGTCATTTCAGTCATTTCAATCATTTCAGCCATTTCAGCCATTTCAGCCATTTCAGCCATTTCAGTCATTTCAGTCATTTCAGTCATTTCAGTCATTTCAGTCATTTCAGTCATTTCAGTCATTTCAGTCATTTCAGTCATTTCAGTCATTTCAGTCATTTCAGTCATTTCAGTCATTTCAGTCATTTCAGTCATTTCAGTCATTTCAGTCATTTCAGTCATTTCAGTCATTTCAGTCATTTCAGTCATTTCAGTCATTTCAGCCATTTCAGCCATTTCAGTCATTTCAGTCATTTCAGTCATTTCAGTCATTTCAGTCATTTCAGTCATTTCAGTCATTTCAGTCATTTCAGTCATTTCAGTCATTTCAGTCATTTCAGTCATTTCAGTCATTTCGGTTATTCATACAGACATTTCAGTCATTTTGGTCATTCATACAGTGATTTCAGTCATTTCAGTCATTTCAGTCATTTCAGTCATTTATACAATGATTTCAGTCATTTTGGTTATTCATGCAGTCATTTATACAGCGATTTCAGTCATTTCGGTCATTCATACAGTCATTTTAATCATTTCAGTAATTTCAGTAATTTCAGTCATTTCAGTCATTTCAGTCATTTCAGTCATTTCAGTCATTTCAGTCATTTCAGTCATTTCAGTCATTTCAGTCATTTCAGTCATTTCAGTCATTTCAGTCATTTCAGTCATTTCAGTCATTTCAGTCATTTCAGTCATTTCAGTCATTTCAGTCATTTCAGTCATTTCAGTCATTTCAGTCATTTCAGTCATTTCAGTCATTTCAGTCATTTCAGTCATTTCAGTCATTTCAGTCATTTCAGTCATTTCAGTCATTTCAGTCATTTCAGTCATTTCAGTCATTTCAGTCATTTCAGTCATTTCAGTCATTTCAGTCATTTCAGTCATTTCAGTCATTTCAGTCATTTCAGTCATTTCAGTCATTTCAGTCATTTCAGTCATTTCAGTCATTTCAGTCATTTCAGTCATTTCAGTCATTTCAGTCATTTCAGTCATTTCAGTCATTTCAGTCATTTCAGTCATTTCAGTCATTTCAATCATTTCAGCCATTTCAGCCATTTCAGCCATTTCAGCCATTTCAGCCATTTCAGTCATTTCAGTCATTTCAGTCATTTCAGTCATTTCAGTCATTTCAGTCATTTCAGTCATTTCAGTCATTTCAGTCATTTCAGTCATTTCAGTCATTTCAGTCATTTCAGTCATTTCAGTCATTTCAGTCATTTCAGTCATTTCAGTCATTTCAGTCATTTCAGTCATTTCAGTCATTTCAGTCATTTCAGTCATTTCAGCCATTTCAGCCATTTCAGTCATTTCAGTCATTTCAGTCATTTCAGTCATTTCAGTCATTTCAGTCATTTCAGTCATTTCAGTCATTTCAGTCATTTCAGTCATTTCAGTCATTTCGGTTATTCATACAGACATTTCAGTCATTTTGGTCATTCATACAGTGATTTCAGTCATTTCAGTCATTTCAGTCATTTCAGTCATTTATACAATGATTTCAGTCATTTTGGTTATTCATGCAGTCATTTATACAGCGATTTCAGTCATTTCGGTCATTCATACAGTCATTTTAATCATTTCAGTAATTTCAGTAATTTCAGTCATTTCAGTCATTTCAGTCATTTCAGTCATTTCAGTCATTTCAGTCATTTCAGTCATTTCAGTCATTTCAGTCATTTCAGTCATTTCAGTCATTTCAGTCATTTCAGTCATTTCAGTCATTTCAGTCATTTCAGTCATTTCAGTCATTTCAGTCATTTCAGTCATTTCAGTCATTTCAGTCATTTCAGTCATTTCAGTCATTTCAGTCATTTCAGTCATTTCAATCATTTCAGTCATTTCATTCATTTCAGTCATTTCGGTCATTTCAGTCATTTCAGTCATTTCAGTCATTTCAGTCATTTCAGTCATTTCAGTCATTTCAGTCATTTCAGTCATTTCAGTCATTTCAGTCATTTCAGTCATTTCAGTGTTTATAGTCATTCATACAGTGATTTAAGTCGTTTCGGTCTTTCATACAGTCATTTCAGTCATTTATACAGCAATTTCAGTCCATTCGGTTATTCATACAGTCATTTCAGTCATTTCAGTCATTATAGTCATTCATACAGTGATTTCAGTCATTTCGGTCTTTCGTACAGCCATTTCAATCATTTATACAGTGATTCAGTCATTTCGGTCATTCATACAGTCATTTCAGTCATATATACAGTGATTCAGACATTTTGGTCATTCATACAGTCGTTTCAGTAATTTCAGTCATTCATACAGTGATTTCAGTCATTTCTGTCTTTCATACAGTCATTTCAGTCAATTAATAAGCAATTTCAGTAATTTCAGTCATTTATACAGTGATTTCAGTTATTTCGGTTATTCATACAGTCATTTCAGTCATTTATACAGTGATTTCAGTCATTAATACAGTGATTTCAGTCTATTCGGTCATTCATTCAGTCATTTCAGTCATTTCCGTCATTTCCGTCATTTCAGTCATTTCATTCATTTCAGTCATTTCAGTCATTTCAGTCATTTCAGTCATTTCAGTCATTTCAGTCATTTCAGTCATTATATTCATTCATACAGTGATTTCACTAATTTCGGTCTTTCATACAGTCATTTCAATCATTTATACAGTGATTTCGTCATTCCTGTCATTAATATAGTCATTTCAGTCATTTCAGTCATTTCAGTCATTTCAGTCATTTCAGTCATTTCAGTCATTTCAGTCATTTCAGTCATTTCAGTCATTTCAGTCATTTCAGTCATTTCAGTCATTTCAGTCATTTCAGTCATTTCAGTCATTTCAGTCATTTCAGTCATTTCAGTCATTTCAGTCATTTCAGCCATTTCAGCCATTTCAGTCATTTCAGTCATTTCAGTCATTTCAGTCATTTCAGTCATTTCAGTCATTTCAGTCATTTCAGTCATTTCAGTCATTTCAGTCATTTCAGTCATTTCAGTCATTTCAGTCATTTCAGTCATTTCAGTCATTTCAGTCATTTCAGTCATTTCAGTCATTTCAGTCATTTCAGTCATTTCAGTCATTTCAGTCATTTCAGTCATTTCAGTCATTTCAGTCATTTCAGTCATTTCAGTCATTTCAGTCATTTCAGTCATTTCAGTCATTTCAGTCATTTCAGTCATTTCAGTCATTTCAGTCATTTCAGTCATTTCAGTCATTTCAGTCATTTCAGTCATTTCAGTCATTTCAGTCATTTCAGTCATTTCAGTCATTTATACAATGATTTCAGTCATTTTGGTTATTCATGCAGTCATTTATACAGCGATTTCAGTCATTTCGGTCATTCATACAGTCATTTTAATCATTTCAGTCATTTCAGTCATTTCAGTCATTTCAGTCATTTCAGTCATTTCAGTCATTTCAGTCATTTCAGTCATTTCAGTCATTTCAGTCATTTCAGTCATTTCAGTCATTTCAGTCATTTCGGTTATTCATACAGACATTTCAGTCATTTTGGTCATTTATACAGTCATTCCAGACATTTCAGTCATTTCAGTCATTTCAGTCATTTCAGTCATTTCAGTCATTTCAGTCATTTCAGTCATTTCAGTCATTTCAGTCATTTCAGTCATTTCAGTCATTTCAGTCATTTCAGTCATTTCAGTCATTTCAGTCATTTCAGTCATTTCAGTCATTTCAGTCATTTCAGTCATTTCAGTCATTTCAGTCATTTCAGTCATTTCAGTCATTTCAGTCATTTCAGTCATTTCAGTCATTTCAGTCATTTCAGTCATTTCAGTCATTTCAGTCATTTCAGTCATTTCAGTCATTTCAGTCATTTCAGTCATTTCGGTTATTCATACAGACATTTCAGTCATTTTGGTCATTCATACAGTGATTTCAGTCATTTCAGTCATTTCAGTCATTTCAGTCATTTATACAATGATTTTAGTCATTTTGGTTATTCATGCAGTCATTTATACAGCGATTTCAGTCATTTCGGTCATTCATACAGTCATTTTAATCATTTCAGTAATTTCAGTCATTTCAGTCATTTCAGTCATTTCAGTCATTTCAGTCATTTCAGTCATTTCAGTCATTTCAGTCATTTCAGTCATTTCAGTCATTTCAGTCATTTCAGTCATTTCAGTCATTTCAGTCATTTCAGTCATTTCAGTCATTTCAGTCATTTCAGTCATTTCAGTCATTTCAGTCATTTCAGTCATTTCAGTCATTTCAGTCATTTATACAATGATTTCAGTCATTTTGGTTATTCATGCAGTCATTTATACAGCGATTTCAGTCATTTCGGTCATTCATACAGTCATTTTAATCATTTCAGTCATTTCAGTCATTTCAGTCATTTCAGTCATTTCAGTCATTTCAGTCATTTCAGTCATTTCAGTCATTTCAGTCATTTCAGTCATTTCAGTCATTTCAGTCATTTCAGTCATTTCAGTCATTTCAGTCATTTCAGTCATTTCAGTCATTTCAGTCATTTCAGTCATTTCAGTCATTTCAGTCATTTCGGTTATTCATACAGACATTTCAGTCATTTTGGTCATTTATACAGTCATTCCAGACATTTCAGTCATTTCAGTCATTTCAGTCATTTCAGTCATTTCAGTCATTTCAGTCATTTCAGTCATTTCAGTCATTTCAGTCATTTCAGTCATTTCAGTCATTTCAGTCATTTCAGTCATTTCAGTCATTTCAGTCATTTCAGTCATTTCAGTCATTTCAGTCATTTCAGTCATTTCAGTCATTTCAGTCATTTCAGTCATTTCAGTCATTTCAGTCATTTCAGTCATTTCAGTCATTTCAGTCATTTCAGTCATTTCAGTCATTTCGGTTATTCATACAGACATTTCAGTCATTTTGGTCATTCATACAGTGATTTCAGTCATTTCAGTCATTTCAGTCATTTCAGTCATTTATACAATGATTTCAGTCATTTTGGTTATTCATGCAGTCATTTATACAGCGATTTCAGTCATTTCGGTCATTCATACAGTCATTTTAATCATTTCAGTAATTTCAGTCATTTCAGTCATTTCAGTCATTTCAGTCATTTCAGTCATTTCAGTCATTTCAGTCATTTCAGTCATTTCAGTCATTTCAGTCATTTCAGTCATTTCAGTCATTTCAGTCATTTCAGTCATTTCAGTCATTTCAGTCATTTCAGTCATTTCAGTCATTTCAGTCATTTCAGTCATTTCAGTCATTTCAGTCATTTCAGTCATTTCAGTCATTTCAGTCATTTCAGTCATTTCAGTCATTTCAGTCATTTCAGTCATTTCAGTCATTTCAGTCATTTCAGTCATTTCAGTCATTTCAGTCATTTCAGTCATTTCAGTCATTTCAGTCATTTCAGTCATTTCAGTCATTTCAGTCATTTCAGTCATTTCAGTCATTTCAGTCATTTCAGTCATTTCAGTCATTTCAGTCATTTCAGTCATTTCAGTCATTTCAGTCATTTCAGTCATTTCAGTCATTTCAGTCATTTCAGTCATTTCAGTCATTTCAGTCATTTCAGTCATTTCAGTCATTTCAGTCATTTCAGTCATTTCAGTCATTTCAGTCATTTCAGTCATTTCAGTCATTTCAGTGATTTCAGTCATTTCGGACTTTCATCAAGTCATATATGTCATTTCAGTCTTTTAGACAGTGATTTCAGTCATTTCGTTTATTCATACAGTCATTTCAGTCATTTCAGTCATTTATACAGTGATTTCAGTCATTTAGGTCACTCATACAGTCATTTCAGTCATTTCAGTCATTTCAGTCATTTCAGTCATTTCAGTCATTTCAGTCATTTCAGTCATTTCAGTCATTTCAGTCATTTCAGTCATTTCAGTCATTTCAGTCATTTTAGTCATTTATACAGTGATTTCAGTCATTTCGGACTTTCATCAGGTCATTTATGTCATTTCAGTCTTTTATACAGTGATTTCAGTCATTTCGTTTATTCATACAGCCATTTCAGTCATTTATACAGTGATTTCAGTCATTTATGTTATTCATACAGTCATTTCAGTCATTTCAGTCATTTCAGTCATTTCAGTCATTTCAGTCATTTCAGTCATTTCAGTCATTTCAATCATTTCAGTCATTTCAGCCATTTCAGCCATTTCAGTCATTTCAGTCATTTCAGTCATTTCAGTCATTTCAGTCATTTCAGTCATTTCAGTCATTTCAGTCATTTCAGTCATTTCAGTCATTTCAGTCATTTCAGTCATTTCAGTCATTTCAGTCATTTCAGTCATTTCAGTCATTTCAGTCATTTCAGTCATTTCAGTCATTTCAGTCATTTCAGTCATTTCAGTCATTTCAGTCATTTCAGTCATTTCAGTCATTTCAGTCATTTCAATCATTTCAGTCATTTCAGCCATTTCAGCCATTTCAGTCATTTCAGTCATTTCAGTCATTTCAGTCATTTCAGTCATTTCAGTCATTTCAGTCATTTCAGTCATTTCAGTCATTTCAGTCATTTCAGTCATTTCAGTCATTTCAGTCATTTCAGTCATTTCAGTCATTTCAGTCATTTCAGTCATTTCAGTCATTTCAGTCATTTCAGTCATTTCAGTCATTTCAGTCATTTCAGTCATTTCAGTCATTTCAGTCATTTCAGTCATTTCAGTCATTTCAGTCATTTCAGTCATTTCAGTCATTTCAGTCATTTCATTCATTTCAGTCATTTCAGTCATTTCAGTCATTTCAGTCATTTCAGTCATTTCAGTCATTTCAATCATTTCAGTCATTTCAGCCATTTCAGCCATTTCAGTCATTTCAGTCATTTCAGTCATTTCAGTCATTTCAGTCATTTCAGTCATTTCAGTCATTTCAGTCATTTCAGTCATTTCAGTCATTTCGGTTATTCATACAGACATTTCAGTCATTTTGGTCATTCATACAGTGATTTCAGTCATTTCAGTCATTTCAGTCATTTCAGTCATTTATACAATGATTTCAGTCATTTTGGTTATTCATGCAGTCATTTATACAGCGATTTCAGTCATTTCGGTCATTCATACAGTCATTTTAATCATTTCAGTAATTTCAGTCATTTCAGTCATTTCAGTCATTTCAGTCATTTCAGTCATTTCAGTCATTTCAGTCATTTCAGTCATTTCAGTCATTTCAGTCATTTCAGTCATTTCAGTCATTTCAGTCATTTCAGTCATTTCAGTCATTTCAGTCATTTCAGTCATTTCAGTCATTTCAGTCATTTCAGTCATTTCAGTCATTTCAGTCATTTCAGTCATTTCAGTCATTTCAGTCATTTCAGTCATTTCAGTCATTTCAATCATTTCAGTCATTTCAGCCATTTCAGCCATTTCAGTCATTTCAGTCATTTCATTCATTTCAGTCTTTTATACAGTGATTTCAGTCATTTCGTTTATTCATACAGCCATTTCAGTCATTTATACAGTGATTTCAGTCATTTATGTTATTCATTTCAGTCATTTCAGTCATTTCAGTCATTTCAGTCATTTCAGTCATTTCAGTCATTTCAGTCATTTCAGTCATTTCAGTCATTTCAGTCATTTCAGTCATTTCAGTCATTTCAGTCATTTCAGTCATTTCAGTCATTTCAGTCATTTCAGTCATTTCAGTCATTTCAGTCATTTCAGTCATTTCAGTCATTTCAGTCATTTCAGTCATTTCAGTCATTTCAGTCATTTCAGTCATTTCAGTCATTTCAGTCATTTCAGTCATTTCAGTCATTTCAGTCATTTCAGTCATTTCAGTCATTTCAGTCATTTCAGTCATTTCAATCATTTCAGTCATTTCAGCCATTTCAGCCATTTCAGTCATTTCAGTCATTTCATTCATTTCAGTCTTTTATACAGTGATTTCAGTCATTTCGTTTATTCATACAGCCATTTCAGTCATTTATACAGTGATTTCAGTCATTTATGTTATTCATTTCAGTCATTTCAGTCATTTCAGTCATTTCAGTCATTTCAGTCATTTCAGTCATTTCAGTCATTTCAGTCATTTCAGTCATTTCAGTCATTTCAGTCATTTCAGTCATTTCAGTCATTTCAGTCATTTCAGTCATTTCAGTCATTTCAGTCATTTCAGTCATTTCAGTCATTTCAGTCATTTCAGTCATTTCAGTCATTTCAGTCATTTCAGTCATTTCAGCCATTTCAGCCATTTCAGCCATTTCAGTCATTTCAGCCATTTCAGTCATTTCAGTCATTTCAGTCATTTCAGTCATTTCAGTCATTTCAGTCATTTCAGTCATTTCAGTCATTTCGGTTATTCATACAGACATTTCAGTCATTTTGGTCATTCATACAGTGATTTCAGTCATTTCAGTCATTTCAGTCATTTCAGTCATTTATACAATGATTTCAGTCATTTTGGTTATTCATGCAGTCATTTATACAGCGATTTCAGTCATTTCGGTCATTCATACAGTCATTTTAATCATTTCAGTAATTTCAGTCATTTCAGTCATTTCAGTCATTTCAGTCATTTCAGTCATTTCAGTCATTTCAGTCATTTCAGTCATTTCAGTCATTTCAGTCATTTCAGTCATTTCAGTCATTTCAGTCATTTCAGTCATTTCAGTCATTTCAGTCATTTCAGTCATTTCAGTCATTTCAGTCATTTCAGTCATTTCAGTCATTTCAGTCATTTCAGTCATTTCAGTCATTTCAGTCATTTCAGTCATTTCAGTCATTTCAGTCTTTATAGTCATTCATACAGTGATTTAAGTCGTTTCGGTCTTTCATACAGTCATTTCAGTCATTTATACAGCAATTTCAGTCCATTCGGTTATTCATACAGTCATTTCAGTCATTTCAGTCATTATAGTCATTCATACAGTGATTTCAGTCATTTCGGTCTTTCGTACAGTCATTTCAATCATTTATACAGTGATTCAGTCATTTCGGTCATTCATACAGTCATTTCAGTCATATATACAGTGATTCAGACATTTTGGTCATTCATACAGTCGTTTCAGTAATTTCAGTCATTCATACAGTGATTTCAGTCATTTCTGTCTTTCATACAGTCATTTCAGTCAATTAATAAGTGATTTCAGTAATTTCAGTCATTTATACAGTGATTTCAGTTATTTCGGTTATTCATACAGTCATTTCAGTCATTTATACAGTGATTTCAGTCATTAATACAGTGATTTCAGTCTATTCGGTCATTCATTCAGTCATTTCAGTCATTTCCGTCATTTCCGTCATTTCAGTCATTTCATTCATTTCAGTCATTTCAGTCATTTCAGTCATTTCAGTCATTTCAGTCATTTCAGTCATTTCAGTCATTATATTCATTCATACAGTGATTTCACTAATTTCGGTCTTTCATCCAGTCATTTCAATCATTTATACAGTGATTTCGTCATTCCTGTCATTAATATAGTCATTTCAGTCATTTCAGTCATTTCAGTCATTTCAGTCATTTCAGTCATTTCAGTCATTTCAGTCATTTCAGTCATTTCAGTCATTTCAGTCATTTCAGTCATTTCAGTCATTTCAGTCATTTCAGTCATTTCAGTCATTTCAGTCATTTCAGTCATTTCAGCCGTTTCATTCATTTCAGTCATTTCAGTCATTTCAGTCATTTCAATCATTTCAGTCATTTCAGCCATTTCAGCCATTTCAGTCATTTCAGTCATTTCATTCATTTCAGTCATTTCGGTCATTTCAGTCATTTCAGTCATTTCAGTCATTTCAGTCATTTCAGTCATTTCAGTCATTTCAGTCATTTCAGTCATTTCAGTCATTTCAGTCATTTCAGTCATTTCAGTCATTTCAGTCATTTCAGTCATTTCAGTCATTTCAGTCTTTATAGTCATTCATACAGTGATTTAAGTCGTTTCGGTCTTTCATACAGTCATTTCAGTCATTTATACAGCAATTTCAGTCCATTCGGTTATTCATACAGTCATTTCAGTCATTTCAGTCATTATAGTCATTCATACAGTGATTTCAGTCATTTCGGTCTTTCGTACAGTCATTTCAATCATTTATACAGTGATTCAGTCATTTCGGTCATTCATACAGTCATTTCAGTCATATATACAGTGATTCAGACATTTTGGTCATTCATACAGTCGTTTCAGTAATTTCAGTCATTCATACAGTGATTTCAGTCATTTCTGTCTTTCATACAGTCATTTCAGTCAATTAATAAGTAATTTCAGTAATTTCAGTCATTTATACAGTGATTTCAGTTATTTCGGTTATTCATACAGTCATTTCAGTCATTTATACAGTGATTTCAGTCATTAATACAGTGATTTCAGTCTATTCGGTCATTCATTCAGTCATTTCAGTCATTTCCGTCATTTCCGTCATTTCAGTCATTTCATTCATTTCAGTCATTTCAGTCATTTCAGTCATTTCAGTCATTTCAGTCATTTCAGTCATTTCAGTCATTTCAGTCATTTCAGTCATTATATTCATTCATACAGTGATTTCACTAATTTCGGTCTTTCATACAGTCATTTCAATCATTTATACAGTGATTTCGTCATTCCTGTCATTAATATAGTCATTTCAGTCATTTCAGTCATTTCAGTCATTTCAGTCATTTCAGTCATTTCAGTCATTTCAGTCATTTCAGTCATTTCAGTCATTTCAGTCATTTCAGTCATTTCAGTCATTTCAGTCATTTCAGTCATTTCAGTCATTTCAGTCATTTCAGTCATTTCAGTCATTTCAGTCATTTCAGTCATTTCAGTCATTTCAGTCATTTCAGTCATTTCAGTCATTTCAGTCATTTCAGTCATTTCAGTCATTTCAGTCATTTCAGTCATTTCAGTCATTTCAGTCATTTCAGTCATTTCAGTCATTTCAGTCATTTCAGTCATTTCAGTCATTTCAGTCATTTCAGTCATTTCAGTCATTTCAGTCATTTCAGTCATTTCAGTCATTTCAGTCATTTCAGTCATTTCAGTCATTTCAGTCATTTCAGTCATTTCAGTCATTTCAGTCATTTCAGTCATTTCAGTCATTTCAGTCATTTCAGTCATTTCAGTCATTTCAGTCATTTCAGTCATTTCAGTCATTTATACAATGATTTCAGTCATTTTGGTTATTCATGCAGTCATTTATACAGCGATTTCAGTCATTTCGGTCATTCATACAGTCATTTTAATCATTTCAGTCATTTCAGTCATTTCAGTCATTTCAGTCATTTCAGTCATTTCAGTCATTTCAGTCATTTCAGTCATTTCAGTCATTTCAGTCATTTCAGTCATTTCAGTCATTTCAGTCATTTCAGTCATTTCAGTCATTTCAGTCATTTCAGTCATTTCAGTCATTTCAGTCATTTCAGTCATTTCGGTTATTCATACAGACATTTCAGTCATTTTGGTCATTTATACAGTCATTCCAGACATTTCAGTCATTTCAGTCATTTCAGTCATTTCAGTCATTTCAGTCATTTCAGTCATTTCAGTCATTTCAGTCATTTCAGTCATTTCAGTCATTTCAGTCATTTCAGTCATTTCAGTCATTTCAGTCATTTCAGTCATTTCAGTCATTTCAGTCATTTCAGTCATTTCAGTCATTTCAGTCATTTCAGTCATTTCAGTCATTTCAGTCATTTCAGTCATTTCGGTTATTCATAGAGACATTTCAGTCATTTTGGTCATTCATACAGTGATTTCAGTCATTTCAGTCATTTCAGTCATTTCAGTCATTTCAGTCATTTATACAATGATTTCAGTCATTTTGGTTATTCATGCAGTCATTTATACAGCGATTTCAGTCATTTCGGTCATTCATACAGTCATTTTAATCATTTCAGTCATTTCAGTCATTTCAGTCATTTCAGTCATTTCAGTCATTTCAGTCATTTCAGTCATTTCAGTCATTTCAGTCATTTCAGTCATTTCAGTCATTTCAGTCATTTCAGTCATTTCAGTCATTTCAGTCATTTCAGTCATTTCAGTCATTTCAGTCATTTCAGTCATTTCAGTCATTTCAGTCATTTCAGTCATTTCAGTCATTTCAGTCATTTCAGTCATTTCAGTCATTTCAGTCATTTCAGTCATTTCAGTCATTTCAGTCATTTCAGTCATTTCAGTCATTTCAGTCATTTCAGTCATTTCAGTCATTTCAGTCATTTCAGTCATTTCAGTCATTTCAGTCATTTCAGTCATTTCAGTCATTTCAGTCATTTCAGTCATTTCAGTCATTTCAGTCGTTTATTCAGTGATTTCAGTCATTTCGGACTTTCATCAAGTCATATATGTCATTTCAGTCTTTTAGACAGTGATTTCAGTCATTTCGTTTATTCATACAGTCATTTCAGTCATTTATACAGTGATTTCAGTCAATTAGGTCACTCATACAGTCATTTCAGTCATTTCAGTCATTTCAGTCATTTCAGTCATTTCAGTCATTTCAGTCATTTCAGTCATTTCAGTCATTTCAGTCATTTCAGTCATTTTAGTCATTTATACAGTGATTTCAGTCATTTCGGACTTTCATCAGGTCATTTATGTCATTTCAGTCTTTTATACAGTGATTTCAGTCATTTCGTTTATTCATACAGCCATTTCAGTCATTTATACAGTGATTTCAGTCATTTATGTTATTCATACAGTCATTTCAGTCATTTCAGTCATATCAGTCATTTCAGTCATTTCAGTCATTTCAGTCATTTCAGTCATTTCAGTCATTTCAGTCATTTCAGTCATTTCAGTCATTTCAGTCATTTCAGTCATTTCAGTCATTTCAGTCATTTCAGTCATTTCAGTCATTTCAGTCATTTCAGTCATTTCAGTCATTTCAGTCATTTCAGTCATTTCAGTCATTTCAGTCATTTCAGTCATTTCAGTCATTTCAGTCATTTCAGTCATTTCAGTCATTTCAGTCAATTTAGTCATTTCAGTCATTTCAGTCATTTCAGTCATTTCAGTCATTTCAGTCATTTCAGTCATTTCAGTCATTTCAGTCATTTCAGTCATTTCAGTCATTTCAGTCATTTCAGTCATTTCAGTCATTTCAGTCATTTCAGTCATTTCAGTCATTTCAGTCATTTCAGTCATTTCAGTCATTTATACAGTGATTTCAGTCATTACGGACTTTCATCAAGTCATTTATGTCATTTCACTCTTTTATACAGTGATTTCAGTAATTTTGTTTATTCATACAGTCATTTCAGTCATTTATACAGTGATTTCAGTCATTTAGCTCATTCATGCAGTCATTTCAGTCATTTCAGTGATTTCAGTCATTTCAGTCATTTCAGTCATTTCAGTCATTTCAGTCATTTCAGTCATTTCAGTCATTTCAGTCATTTCAGTCATTTCAGTCATTTCAGTCATTTCAGTCATTTCAGTCATTTCAGTCATTTCAGTCATTTCAGTCATTTCAGTCATTTCAGTCATTTCAGTCATTTCAGTCATTTCAGTCATTTCAGTCATTTCAGTCATTTCAGTCATTTCAGTCATTTCAGTCATTTCAGTCATTTCAGTCATTTCAGTCATTTCAGTCATTTCAGTCATTTCAGTCATTTCAGTCATTTCACTCTTTTATACAGTGATTTCAGTCATTTCGGTCTGTCATACAGCCATTTCAGTCATTTCAGTCATTTCAGTCATTTCAGTCATTTCAGTCATTTCAGTCATTTCAGTCATTTCAGTCATTTCGTTTATTCATTTCAGTCATTTCAGTCATTTCAGTCATTTCAGTCATTTCAGTCATTTCAGTCATTTCAGTCATTTCAGTCATTTCAGTCATTTCAGTCATTTCAGTCATTTCAGTCATTTCAGTCATTTCAGTCATTTCAGTCATTTCAGTCATTTCAGTCATTTCAGTCATTTCAGTCATTTCAGTCATTTCAGTCATTTCAGTCATTTCAGTCATTACAGTCATTTCAGTCATTTCAGTCATTTCAGTCATTTATACAGTGATTTCAGTCAGTGATTTCAGTCATTTCGGTCTTTCATACAGCCATTTCAGTCATTTCAGTCATTTCAGTTATTTCATTCATTTCAGTCATTTCATTCATTTCAATCATTTCATTCATTTCAGTCATTTCAGTCATTTCAGTCATTTCAGTCATTTCAGCCGTTTCATTCATTTCAGTCATTTCAGTCATTTCAGTCATTTCAATCATTTCAGTCATTTCAGCCATTTCAGCCATTTCAGTCATTTCAGTCATTTCATTCATTTCAGTCATTTCGGTCATTTCAGTCATTTCAGTCATTTCAGTCATTTCAGTCATTTCAGTCATTTCAGTCATTTCAGTCATTTCAGTCATTTCAGTCATTTCAGTCATTTCAGTCATTTCAGTCATTTCAGTCATTTCAGTCTTTATAGTCATTCATACAGTGATTTAAGTCGTTTCGGTCTTTCATACAGTCATTTCAGTCATTTATACAGCAATTTCAGTCCATTCGGTTATTCATACAGTCATTTCAGTCATTTCAGTCATTATAGTCATTCATACAGTGATTTCAGTCATTTCGGTCTTTCGTACAGTCATTTCAATCATTTATACAGTGATTCAGTCATTTCGGTCATTCATACAGTCATTTCAGTCATATATACAGTGATTCATACATTTTGGTCATTCATACAGTCGTTTCAGTAATTTCAGTCATTCATACAGTGATTTCAGTCATTTCTGTCTTTCATACAGTCATTTCAGTCAATTAATAAGTGATTTCAGTAATTTCAGTCATTTATACAGTGATTTCAGTTATTTCGGTTATTCATACAGTCATTTCAGTCATTTATACAGTGATTTTAGTCATTAATACAGTGATTTCAGTCTATTCGGTCATTCATTCAGTCATTTCAGTCATTTCCGTCATTTCCGTCATTTCAGTCATTTCATTCATTTCAGTCATTTCAGTCATTTCAGTCATTTCAGTCATTTCAGTCATTTCAGTCATTTCAGTCATTTCAGTCATTTCAGTCATTTCAGTCATTTCAGTCATTTCAGTCATTTCAGTCATTTCAGTCATTATATTCATTCATACAGTGATTTCACTAATTTCGGTCTTTCATACAGTCATTTCAATCATTTATACAGTGATTTCGTCATTCCTGTCATTAATATAGTCATTTCAGTCATTTCAGTCATTTCAGTCATTTCAGTCATTTCAGTCATTTCAGTCATTTCAGTCATTTCAGTCATTTCAGTCATTTCAGTCATTTCAGTCATTTCAGTCATTTCAGTCATTTCAGTCATTTCAGTCATTTCAGTCATTTCAGTCATTTCAGTCATTTCAGTCATTTCAGTCATTTCAGTCATTTCAGTCATTTCAGTCATTTCAGTCATTTCAGTCATTTCAGTCATTTCAGTCATTTCAGTCATTTCAGTCATTTCAGTCATTTCAGTCATTTCAGTCATTTCAGTCATTTCAGTCATTTCAGTCATTTCAGTCATTTCAGTCATTTCAGTCATTTCAGTCATTTCAGTCATTTCAGTCATTTCAGTCATTTCAGTCATTTCAGTCATTTCAGTCATTTCAGTCATTTCAGTCATTTCAGTCATTTCAGTCATTTCAGTCATTTCAGTCATTTCAGTCATTTCAGTCATTTCAGTCATTTCAGTCATTTCAGTCATTTCAGTCATTTCAGTCATTTCAGTCATTTCAGTCATTTCAGTCATTTCAGTCATTTCAGTCATTTCAGTCATTTCAGTCATTTCAGTCATTATAGTCATTTATACAGTGATTTCAGTCATTTATACAGTGATTTTAGTCATTTCGGTCTTTCATACAGTCATTTCAATCATTTATACAGTGATTTCGTCATTCCTGTCATTAATATAGTCATTTCAGTCATTTCAGTCATTTCAGTCATTTCAGTCATTTCAGTCATTTCAGTCATTTCAGTCATTTCAGTCATTTCAGTCGTTTCAGTCATTTCAGTCATTTATACAGTGATTTTAGTCATTTCGGTCATTCATTCAGTCATTTCAGTCATTTATACAGTGATTTTAGTCATTTCGGTTATTCATACAATCATTTCAATCATTTCAGTCATTCAGCCAGCGATTTCTGTCATTTCAGTGATTTTTACATTCATTTCAGTCATTTCAGTCATTTCAGTCATTTCAGTTATTTCATTCATTTCAGTCATTTCATTCATTTCAATCATTTCATTCATTTCAGTCATTTCAGTCATTTCAGTCATTTCAGTCATTTCAGCCGTTTCATTCATTTCAGTCATTTCAGTCATTTCAGTCATTTCAATCATTTCAGTCATTTCAGCCATTTCAGCCATTTCAGTCATTTCAGTCATTTCATTCATTTCAGTCATTTCGGTCATTTCAGTCATTTCAGTCATTTCAGTCATTTCAGTCATTTCAGTCATTTCAGTCATTTCAGTCATTTCAGTCATTTCAGTCATTTCAGTCATTTCAGTCTTTATAGTCATTCATACAGTGATTTAAGTCGTTTCGGTCTTTCATACAGTCATTTCAGTCATTTATACAGCAATTTCAGTCCATTCGGTTATTCATACAATCATTTCAGTCATTTCAGTCATTATAGTCATTCATACAGTGATTTCAGTCATTTCGGTCTTTCGTACAGTCATTTCAATCATTTATACAGTGATTCAGTCATTTCGGTCATTCATACAGTCATTTCAGTCATATATACAGTGATTCAGACATTTTGGTCATTCATACAGTCGTTTCAGTAATTTCAGTCATTCATACAGTGATTTCAGTCATTTCTGTCTTTCATACAGTCATTTCAGTCAATTAATAAGTGATTTCAGTAATTTCAGTCATTTATACAGTGATTTCAGTTATTTCGGTTATTCATACAGTCATTTCAGTCATTTATACAGTGATTTCAGTCATTAATACAGTGATTTCAGTCTATTCGGTCATTCATTCAGTCATTTCAGTCATTTCCGTCATTTCCGTCATTTCAGTCATTTCATTCATTTCAGTCATTTCAGTCATTTCAGTCATTTCAGTCATTTCAGTCATTTCAGTCATTTCAGTCATTTCAGTCATTTCAGTCATTTCAGTCATTTCAGTCATTTCAGTCATTATATTCATTCATACAGTGATTTCACTAATTTCGGTCTTTCATACAGTCATTTCAATCATTTATACAGTGATTTCGTCATTCCTGTCATTAATATAGTCATTTCAGTCATTTCAGTCATTTCAGTCATTTCAGTCATTTCAGTCATTTCAGTCATTTCAGTCATTTCAGTCATTTCAGTCATTTCAGTCATTTCAGTCATTTCAGTCATTTCAGTCATTTCAGTCATTTCAGTCATTTCAGTCATTTCAGTCATTTCAGTCATTTCAGTCATTTCAGTCATTTCAGTCATTTCAGTCATTTCAGTCATTTCAGTCATTTCAGTCATTTCAGTCATTTCAGTCATTTCAGTCATTTCAGTCATTTCAGTCATTTCAGTCATTTCAGTCATTTCAGTCATTTCAGTCATTTCAGTCATTTCAGTCATTTCAGTCATTTCAGTCATTTCAGTCATTTCAGTCATTTCAGTCATTTCAGTCATTTCAGTCATTTCAGTCATTTCAGTCATTTCAGTCATTTCAGTCATTTCAGTCATTTCAGTCATTTCAGTCATTTCAGTCATTTCAGTCATTTCAGTCATTTCAGTCATTTCAGTCATTTCAGTCATTTCAGTCATTTCAGTCATTTCAGTCATTTCAGTCATTTCAGTCATTTCAGTCATTTCAGTCATTTCAGTCATTTCAGTCATTTCAGTCATTTCAGTCATTTCAGTCATTTCAGTCATTTCAGTCATTTATACAGTGATTTCAGTCATTACGGACTTTGATCAAGTCATTTATGTCATTTCAGTCTTTTAGACAGTGATTTCAGTCATTTCGTTTATTCATACAGTCATTTCAGTCATTTCAGTCATTTATACAGTGATTTCAGTCATTTCAGTCATTTCAGTCATGTATACAGTGATTTCAGTCATTTATACAGTGATTTCAGTCATTTCAGTCATTTCAGTCATGTATACAGTGATTTCAGTCATTTCGGTCTTTCATACAGCCATTTCAGTCATTTCAGTCATTTCAGTCATTTCAGTCATTTATACAGTGATTTCAGTCATTTCAGTCATTTCAGTCATGTATACAGTGATTTCAGTCATTTCGGTCTTTCATACAGCCATTTCAGTCATTTCAGTCATTTCAGTCATTTCAGTCATTTATACAGTGATTTCAGTCATTTCAGTCATTTCAGTCATGTATACAGTCATTTCAGTCATTTATACAGTGATTTCAGTGATTTCAGTCATTTCAGTCATGTATACAGTGATTTCAGTCATTTCGGTCTTTCATACAGCCATTTCAGTCATTTCAGTCGTTTCAGTCATTTCAGTCATTTCAGTCATTTCAGTCATTTCAGTCATTTCAGTCATTTCACTCTTTTATACAGTGATTTCAGTCATTTCGGTCTGTCATACAGCCATTTCAGTCATTTCAGTCATTTCAGTCATTTCAGTCATTTCGTTTATTCATTTCAGTCATTTCAGTCATTTCAGTCATTTCAGTCATTTCAGTCATTTCAGTCATTTCAGTCATTTCAGTCATTTCAGTCATTTCAGTCATTTCAGTCATTTCAGTCATTTCAGTCATTTCAGTCATTTCAGTCATTTCAGTCATTTCAGTCATTTCAGTCATTTCAGTCATTTCAGTCATTTCAGTCATTTCAGTCATTTCAGTCATTTCAGTCATTTCAGTCGTTTATTCAGTGATTTCAGTCATTTCGGACTTTCATCAAGTCATATATGTCATTTCAGTCTTTTAGACAGTGATTTCAGTCATTTCGTTTATTCATACAGTCATTTCAGTCCTTTCAGTCATTTATACAGTGATTTCAGTCATTTAGGTCACTCATACAGTCATTTCAGTCATTTCAGTCATTTCAGTCATTTCAGTCATTTCAGTCGTTTCAGTCATTTCAGTCATTTCAGTCATTTCAGTCATTTCAGTCATTTCAGTCATTTCAGTCATTTCAGTCATTTATACAGTGATTTCAGTCATTTCGGACTTTCATCAGGTCATTTATGTCATTTCAGTCTTTTATACAGTGATTTCAGTCATTTCATTTATTCATACAGCCATTTCAGTCATTTATACAGTGATTTCAGTCATTTATGTTATTCATACAGTCATTTCAGTCATTTCAGTCATTTCAGTCATTTCAGTCATTTCAGTCATTTCAGTCATTTCAGTCATTTCAGTCATTTCAGTCATTTCAGTCATTTCAGTCATTTCAGTCATTTCAGTCATTTCAGTCATTTCAGTCATTTCAGTCATTTCAGTCATTTCAGTCATTTCAGTCATTTCAGTCATTTCAGTCATTTCAGTCATTTCAGTCATTTCAGTCATTTCAGTCATTTCAGTCATTTCAGTCATTTCAGTCATTTCAGTCATTTCAGTCATTTCAGTCATTTCAGTCATTTCAGTCATTTCAGTCATTTCAGTCATTTCAGTCATTTCAGTCATTTCAGTCATTTCAGTCATTTCAGTCATTTCAGTCATTTCAGTCATTTCAGTCATTTCAGTCATTTCAGTCATTTCAGTCATTTCAGTCATTTCAGTCATTTCAGTCATTTCAGTCATTTCAGTCATTTCAGTCATTTCGGTCTTTCATACAGCCATTTCAGTCATTTCAGTCATTTCAGTCATTTCAGTCATTTCAGTCATTTCAGTCATT
Organism: Ascidiella aspersa; assembly: GCF_963924565.1. NCBI lineage: Eukaryota > Metazoa > Chordata > Ascidiacea > Phlebobranchia > Ascidiidae > Ascidiella > Ascidiella aspersa. The sequence goes on from NC_139455.1 coordinate 9,519,670, forward strand.
TCAGTCATTTCAGTCATTTCACTCTTTTATACAGTGATTTCAGTCATTTCGGTCTTTCATACAGCCATTTCAGTCATTTCAGTCATTTCAGTCATTTCAGTCATTTCAGTCATTTCAGTCATTTCACTCTTTTATACAGTGATTTCAGTCATTTCGGTCTGTCATACAGCCATTTCAGTCATTTCAGTCATTTCAGTCATTTCAGTCATTTCGTTTATTCATTTCAGTCATTTCAGTCATTTCAGTCATTTCAGTCATTTCAGTCATTTCAGTCATTTCAGTCATTTCAGTCATTTCAGTCATTTCAGTCATTTCAGTCATTTCAGTCATTTCAGTCATTTCAGTCATTTCAGTCATTTCAGTCGTTTATTCAGTGATTTCAGTCATTTCGGACTTTCATCAAGTCATATATGTCATTTCAGTCTTTTAGACAGTGATTTCAGTCATTTCGTTTATTCATACAGTCATTTCAGTCATTTCAGTCATTTATACAGTGATTTCAGTCATTTATGTTATTCATACAGTCATTTCAGTCATTTCAGTCATTTCAGTCATTTCAGTCATTTCAGTCATTTCAGTCATTTCAGTCATTTCAGTCATTTCAATCATTTCAGTCATTTCAGCCATTTCAGCCATTTCAGTCATTTCAGTCATTTCAGTCATTTCAGTCATTTCAGTCATTTCAGTCATTTCAGTCATTTCAGTCATTTCAGTCATTTCAGTCATTTCAGTCATTTCAGTCATTTCAGTCATTTCAGTCATTTCAGTCATTTCAGTCATTTCAGTCATTTCAGTCATTTCAGTCATTTCAGTCATTTCAGTCATTTCAGTCATTTCAGTCATTTCAGTCATTTCAGTCATTTCAGTCATTTCAATCATTTCAGTCATTTCAGCCATTTCAGCCATTTCAGTCATTTCAGTCATTTCAGTCATTTCAGTCATTTCAGTCATTTCAGTCATTTCAGTCATTTCAGTCATTTCAGTCATTTCAGTCATTTCAGTCATTTCAGTCATTTCAGTCATTTCAGTCATTTCAGTCATTTCAGTCATTTCAGTCATTTCAGTCATTTCAGTCATTTCAGTCATTTCAGTCATTTCAGTCATTTCAGTCATTTCAGTCATTTCAGTCATTTCAGTCATTTCAGTCATTTCAGTCATTTCAGTCATTTCAGTCATTTCAGTCATTTCATTCATTTCAGTCATTTCAGTCATTTCAGTCATTTCAGTCATTTCAGTCATTTCAGTCATTTCAATCATTTCAGTCATTTCAGCCATTTCAGCCATTTCAGTCATTTCAGTCATTTCAGTCATTTCAGTCATTTCAGTCATTTCAGTCATTTCAGTCATTTCAGTCATTTCAGTCATTTCAGTCATTTCGGTTATTCATACAGACATTTCAGTCATTTTGGTCATTCATACAGTGATTTCAGTCATTTCAGTCATTTCAGTCATTTCAGTCATTTATACAATGATTTCAGTCATTTTGGTTATTCATGCAGTCATTTATACAGCGATTTCAGTCATTTCGGTCATTCATACAGTCATTTTAATCATTTCAGTAATTTCAGTCATTTCAGTCATTTCAGTCATTTCAGTCATTTCAGTCATTTCAGTCATTTCAGTCATTTCAGTCATTTCAGTCATTTCAGTCATTTCAGTCATTTCAGTCATTTCAGTCATTTCAGTCATTTCAGTCATTTCAGTCATTTCAGTCATTTCAGTCATTTCAGTCATTTCAGTCATTTCAGTCATTTCAGTCATTTCAGTCATTTCAGTCATTTCAGTCATTTCAGTCATTTCAGTCATTTCAATCATTTCAGTCATTTCAGCCATTTCAGCCATTTCAGTCATTTCAGTCATTTCATTCATTTCAGTCTTTTATACAGTGATTTCAGTCATTTCGTTTATTCATACAGCCATTTCAGTCATTTATACAGTGATTTCAGTCATTTATGTTATTCATTTCAGTCATTTCAGTCATTTCAGTCATTTCAGTCATTTCAGTCATTTCAGTCATTTCAGTCATTTCAGTCATTTCAGTCATTTCAGTCATTTCAGTCATTTCAGTCATTTCAGTCATTTCAGTCATTTCAGTCATTTCAGTCATTTCAGTCATTTCAGTCATTTCAGTCATTTCAGTCATTTCAGTCATTTCAGTCATTTCAGTCATTTCAGTCATTTCAGTCATTTCAGTCATTTCAGTCATTTCAGTCATTTCAGTCATTTCAGTCATTTCAGTCATTTCAGTCATTTCAGTCATTTCAGTCATTTCAGTCATTTCAATCATTTCAGTCATTTCAGCCATTTCAGCCATTTCAGTCATTTCAGTCATTTCATTCATTTCAGTCTTTTATACAGTGATTTCAGTCATTTCGTTTATTCATACAGCCATTTCAGTCATTTATACAGTGATTTCAGTCATTTATGTTATTCATTTCAGTCATTTCAGTCATTTCAGTCATTTCAGTCATTTCAGTCATTTCAGTCATTTCAGTCATTTCAGTCATTTCAGTCATTTCAGTCATTTCAGTCATTTCAGTCATTTCAGTCATTTCAGTCATTTCAGTCATTTCAGTCATTTCAGTCATTTCAGTCATTTCAGTCATTTCAGTCATTTCAGTCATTTCAGTCATTTCAGTCATTTCAGTCATTTCAGCCATTTCAGCCATTTCAGCCATTTCAGTCATTTCAGCCATTTCAGTCATTTCAGTCATTTCAGTCATTTCAGTCATTTCAGTCATTTCAGTCATTTCAGTCATTTCAGTCATTTCGGTTATTCATACAGACATTTCAGTCATTTTGGTCATTCATACAGTGATTTCAGTCATTTCAGTCATTTCAGTCATTTCAGTCATTTATACAATGATTTCAGTCATTTTGGTTATTCATGCAGTCATTTATACAGCGATTTCAGTCATTTCGGTCATTCATACAGTCATTTTAATCATTTCAGTAATTTCAGTCATTTCAGTCATTTCAGTCATTTCAGTCATTTCAGTCATTTCAGTCATTTCAGTCATTTCAGTCATTTCAGTCATTTCAGTCATTTCAGTCATTTCAGTCATTTCAGTCATTTCAGTCATTTCAGTCATTTCAGTCATTTCAGTCATTTCAGTCATTTCAGTCATTTCAGTCATTTCAGTCATTTCAGTCATTTCAGTCATTTCAGTCATTTCAGTCATTTCAGTCATTTCAGTCTTTATAGTCATTCATACAGTGATTTAAGTCGTTTCGGTCTTTCATACAGTCATTTCAGTCATTTATACAGCAATTTCAGTCCATTCGGTTATTCATACAGTCATTTCAGTCATTTCAGTCATTATAGTCATTCATACAGTGATTTCAGTCATTTCGGTCTTTCGTACAGTCATTTCAATCATTTATACAGTGATTCAGTCATTTCGGTCATTCATACAGTCATTTCAGTCATATATACAGTGATTCAGACATTTTGGTCATTCATACAGTCGTTTCAGTAATTTCAGTCATTCATACAGTGATTTCAGTCATTTCTGTCTTTCATACAGTCATTTCAGTCAATTAATAAGTGATTTCAGTAATTTCAGTCATTTATACAGTGATTTCAGTTATTTCGGTTATTCATACAGTCATTTCAGTCATTTATACAGTGATTTCAGTCATTAATACAGTGATTTCAGTCTATTCGGTCATTCATTCAGTCATTTCAGTCATTTCCGTCATTTCCGTCATTTCAGTCATTTCATTCATTTCAGTCATTTCAGTCATTTCAGTCATTTCAGTCATTTCAGTCATTTCAGTCATTTCAGTCATTATATTCATTCATACAGTGATTTCACTAATTTCGGTCTTTCATCCAGTCATTTCAATCATTTATACAGTGATTTCGTCATTCCTGTCATTAATATAGTCATTTCAGTCATTTCAGTCATTTCAGTCATTTCAGTCATTTCAGTCATTTCAGTCATTTCAGTCATTTCAGTCATTTCAGTCATTTCAGTCATTTCAGTCATTTCAGTCATTTCAGTCATTTCAGTCATTTCAGTCATTTCAGTCATTTCAGTCATTTCAGCCGTTTCATTCATTTCAGTCATTTCAGTCATTTCAGTCATTTCAATCATTTCAGTCATTTCAGCCATTTCAGCCATTTCAGTCATTTCAGTCATTTCATTCATTTCAGTCATTTCGGTCATTTCAGTCATTTCAGTCATTTCAGTCATTTCAGTCATTTCAGTCATTTCAGTCATTTCAGTCATTTCAGTCATTTCAGTCATTTCAGTCATTTCAGTCATTTCAGTCATTTCAGTCATTTCAGTCATTTCAGTCATTTCAGTCTTTATAGTCATTCATACAGTGATTTAAGTCGTTTCGGTCTTTCATACAGTCATTTCAGTCATTTATACAGCAATTTCAGTCCATTCGGTTATTCATACAGTCATTTCAGTCATTTCAGTCATTATAGTCATTCATACAGTGATTTCAGTCATTTCGGTCTTTCGTACAGTCATTTCAATCATTTATACAGTGATTCAGTCATTTCGGTCATTCATACAGTCATTTCAGTCATATATACAGTGATTCAGACATTTTGGTCATTCATACAGTCGTTTCAGTAATTTCAGTCATTCATACAGTGATTTCAGTCATTTCTGTCTTTCATACAGTCATTTCAGTCAATTAATAAGTAATTTCAGTAATTTCAGTCATTTATACAGTGATTTCAGTTATTTCGGTTATTCATACAGTCATTTCAGTCATTTATACAGTGATTTCAGTCATTAATACAGTGATTTCAGTCTATTCGGTCATTCATTCAGTCATTTCAGTCATTTCCGTCATTTCCGTCATTTCAGTCATTTCATTCATTTCAGTCATTTCAGTCATTTCAGTCATTTCAGTCATTTCAGTCATTTCAGTCATTTCAGTCATTTCAGTCATTTCAGTCATTATATTCATTCATACAGTGATTTCACTAATTTCGGTCTTTCATACAGTCATTTCAATCATTTATACAGTGATTTCGTCATTCCTGTCATTAATATAGTCATTTCAGTCATTTCAGTCATTTCAGTCATTTCAGTCATTTCAGTCATTTCAGTCATTTCAGTCATTTCAGTCATTTCAGTCATTTCAGTCATTTCAGTCATTTCAGTCATTTCAGTCATTTCAGTCATTTCAGTCATTTCAGTCATTTCAGTCATTTCAGTCATTTCAGTCATTTCAGTCATTTCAGTCATTTCAGTCATTTCAGTCATTTCAGTCATTTCAGTCATTTCAGTCATTTCAGTCATTTCAGTCATTTCAGTCATTTCAGTCATTTCAGTCATTTCAGTCATTTCAGTCATTTCAGTCATTTCAGTCATTTCAGTCATTTCAGTCATTTCAGTCATTTCAGTCATTTCAGTCATTTCAGTCATTTCAGTCATTTCAGTCATTTCAGTCATTTCAGTCATTTCAGTCATTTCAGTCATTTCAGTCATTTCAGTCATTTCAGTCATTTCAGTCATTTCAGTCATTTCAGTCATTTCAGTCATTTCAGTCATTTCAGTCATTTCAGTCATTTATACAATGATTTCAGTCATTTTGGTTATTCATGCAGTCATTTATACAGCGATTTCAGTCATTTCGGTCATTCATACAGTCATTTTAATCATTTCAGTCATTTCAGTCATTTCAGTCATTTCAGTCATTTCAGTCATTTCAGTCATTTCAGTCATTTCAGTCATTTCAGTCATTTCAGTCATTTCAGTCATTTCAGTCATTTCAGTCATTTCAGTCATTTCAGTCATTTCAGTCATTTCAGTCATTTCAGTCATTTCAGTCATTTCAGTCATTTCGGTTATTCATACAGACATTTCAGTCATTTTGGTCATTTATACAGTCATTCCAGACATTTCAGTCATTTCAGTCATTTCAGTCATTTCAGTCATTTCAGTCATTTCAGTCATTTCAGTCATTTCAGTCATTTCAGTCATTTCAGTCATTTCAGTCATTTCAGTCATTTCAGTCATTTCAGTCATTTCAGTCATTTCAGTCATTTCAGTCATTTCAGTCATTTCAGTCATTTCAGTCATTTCAGTCATTTCAGTCATTTCAGTCATTTCAGTCATTTCGGTTATTCATAGAGACATTTCAGTCATTTTGGTCATTCATACAGTGATTTCAGTCATTTCAGTCATTTCAGTCATTTCAGTCATTTCAGTCATTTATACAATGATTTCAGTCATTTTGGTTATTCATGCAGTCATTTATACAGCGATTTCAGTCATTTCGGTCATTCATACAGTCATTTTAATCATTTCAGTCATTTCAGTCATTTCAGTCATTTCAGTCATTTCAGTCATTTCAGTCATTTCAGTCATTTCAGTCATTTCAGTCATTTCAGTCATTTCAGTCATTTCAGTCATTTCAGTCATTTCAGTCATTTCAGTCATTTCAGTCATTTCAGTCATTTCAGTCATTTCAGTCATTTCAGTCATTTCAGTCATTTCAGTCATTTCAGTCATTTCAGTCATTTCAGTCATTTCAGTCATTTCAGTCATTTCAGTCATTTCAGTCATTTCAGTCATTTCAGTCATTTCAGTCATTTCAGTCATTTCAGTCATTTCAGTCATTTCAGTCATTTCAGTCATTTCAGTCATTTCAGTCATTTCAGTCATTTCAGTCATTTCAGTCATTTCAGTCATTTCAGTCATTTCAGTCGTTTATTCAGTGATTTCAGTCATTTCGGACTTTCATCAAGTCATATATGTCATTTCAGTCTTTTAGACAGTGATTTCAGTCATTTCGTTTATTCATACAGTCATTTCAGTCATTTATACAGTGATTTCAGTCAATTAGGTCACTCATACAGTCATTTCAGTCATTTCAGTCATTTCAGTCATTTCAGTCATTTCAGTCATTTCAGTCATTTCAGTCATTTCAGTCATTTCAGTCATTTCAGTCATTTTAGTCATTTATACAGTGATTTCAGTCATTTCGGACTTTCATCAGGTCATTTATGTCATTTCAGTCTTTTATACAGTGATTTCAGTCATTTCGTTTATTCATACAGCCATTTCAGTCATTTATACAGTGATTTCAGTCATTTATGTTATTCATACAGTCATTTCAGTCATTTCAGTCATATCAGTCATTTCAGTCATTTCAGTCATTTCAGTCATTTCAGTCATTTCAGTCATTTCAGTCATTTCAGTCATTTCAGTCATTTCAGTCATTTCAGTCATTTCAGTCATTTCAGTCATTTCAGTCATTTCAGTCATTTCAGTCATTTCAGTCATTTCAGTCATTTCAGTCATTTCAGTCATTTCAGTCATTTCAGTCATTTCAGTCATTTCAGTCATTTCAGTCATTTCAGTCATTTCAGTCATTTCAGTCAATTTAGTCATTTCAGTCATTTCAGTCATTTCAGTCATTTCAGTCATTTCAGTCATTTCAGTCATTTCAGTCATTTCAGTCATTTCAGTCATTTCAGTCATTTCAGTCATTTCAGTCATTTCAGTCATTTCAGTCATTTCAGTCATTTCAGTCATTTCAGTCATTTCAGTCATTTCAGTCATTTATACAGTGATTTCAGTCATTACGGACTTTCATCAAGTCATTTATGTCATTTCACTCTTTTATACAGTGATTTCAGTAATTTTGTTTATTCATACAGTCATTTCAGTCATTTATACAGTGATTTCAGTCATTTAGCTCATTCATGCAGTCATTTCAGTCATTTCAGTGATTTCAGTCATTTCAGTCATTTCAGTCATTTCAGTCATTTCAGTCATTTCAGTCATTTCAGTCATTTCAGTCATTTCAGTCATTTCAGTCATTTCAGTCATTTCAGTCATTTCAGTCATTTCAGTCATTTCAGTCATTTCAGTCATTTCAGTCATTTCAGTCATTTCAGTCATTTCAGTCATTTCAGTCATTTCAGTCATTTCAGTCATTTCAGTCATTTCAGTCATTTCAGTCATTTCAGTCATTTCAGTCATTTCAGTCATTTCAGTCATTTCAGTCATTTCAGTCATTTCAGTCATTTCACTCTTTTATACAGTGATTTCAGTCATTTCGGTCTGTC